>NW_005054675.1:115024-132799 GCF_000277835.1 Geospiza fortis | reverse complement strand
GGGAGCCCATCGTGCCGGCTCCGTGCCGCTCCACGCCAGGGGGATGGAGGCAGGCGAGCGGCAGCGTGCCCGGTGTGGGATGCAGCGTGCCCCGGTGGGGGATGCAGAGTGCCCCGTGCGGGATGCAGCGTGCCTGGTGCGGGATGCGGTGCGGGATGCAGCATGCCCGGTGCAGGATGCTGAGTGCCCGGTGCGGGATGCGGGATGCCGCCTATGAACCAGCCAGCGCTCGCTTAACCCCGCACAAGTGACCCGCAGTGACTGCAGGGGAGGAGGAGGTCCATGGAGCCAGAGGTTATGGCAGCCTGCAAGCCTCACCTCTTAGCAGAATCAAGTCATATTTGATCCATGAGCTGGGGAACAAGGGGTTAACATTTCCAGGGATGTAACTTCCCAAAGACAACGCCTGAAATAATAACTGGTTGTCAAAATCCTGTTTGTACTTAGCTGCCATTACTGCTCTGGAATACAGGATGGCTGTGATATTCCTTGCCATGCGTTTTACAGCTCGTACAGGTTTTATTGCCAAAGTGTAAATGTCATCTCTGTGGAGTGGAAAAAATAGAGAGCCTGTCCACCCTTCCAAATAAGCACAGGAGACCTACACAGACCACACAATTATAAGAAATCCTAATGCTGTTTCATGTTAAATATTGGTGTAAGTTCTGAGAGTTGCCCAATTCTGCAATTCCAAGCCTGGGTATGACCAGTGAATGCAATAGTACTGTGATACTTTTTGGCTGGTGTTCTTTGAAATGAGTCAGTTTTCTCTTCTATAGGGAAAATACAGGACTTTTGGTTTTTGTTAATTGTCCAAATGAGTGAGATGTAGACCTGTTGGTGTGAACCAGAGGAAGGCCACAAAAATGTTTGGAGCACCTCTCCTATAAGGAACATCTGAAAGAGCTGTGATGGTTCAGCCTGGAGAAGAGAAGCCTCTGGAGAGACCTTATTGAGGTGTTAAGGTCCTTACTGAGTAATTAAAAGGGGACTATGAGAAAGATGAGGACAGACTTTATAGCAGAACCTGTTATGATAAGACAAGGAATAACAGGCTTAGACAAAAAGAGAGCTGATTTAGGTTTGAAATAAAGAAGAATTTTTTACAGTGAGGGTGGTGAAACACTGTAATAGGTTGCTCAGAGAGGTAATGGATGACCCATCCTTGGGAACACTCAAGGTCAGGTTGCTCCCAGCAACGTGGTCCAGTTGAAAATGTCCCTGCTCCTTGCAGGGTGAGTGGACTGGCTGAGCTTTAAAGGACCCTTCCAACACAAACCATTCTGTGGTTCTATGACAGCAGTGACTGAATGCAGAAAAATCAAGAAAATCAATAAATCACTAAGCAACCATGCAGGAGACAGAATAATGGATCTTCCTCACCAATAAGAACAGGTATTTACAAATAATTTACAAATGTAAGCGCAGAGCTCAGTAAGTGTGTTGCAATATCTGCAGACACAGAAGTGCCAGACACTGCAGTGAGGCAGAACAGCAGATCCCTGCTGCTCTGGGAGATCTCTGCTGACACAGAAGCTCATTATCACTGCAATTGCTGCTTTGCTGCTGCTCCATGCCTGGGTAAAGGGAGCACAACAGGAAGGGACCAAGGCTGTGAGAGTGGAACGGATTCTGAAAGAGAAAACCTAACGTACCAAGACCCGCTTTGTGCTCATCAGAGAAAAAAGCCTCTGTCTCTCGAAGGAGATAAGGACACCCACACCCACATCACTGCTGGCTGCAGTGGGCAGGTCACAGGGAATCTGACAAATAAACAGCTTCACTCAGGGGCACCTCCCTCATAATTCAGAAGCCAAGTTTTGAGGAGAGCAACAAAAACATCCTTTGTGATAACAGCAGGAAACTTGTGTGCATCTAGATAACTTGCAGATAGATAAGCTTGCCAACAAATCTCCAGTGCTAAAAGGAGCCGTAAGAGTCTTGTGGAAGGGCAGTGGAGACTGAAGTGGTTCTACCTAGACCAGCTGTAATGCTGAGAGATAATATCCAAGTGCGAATTATACAAATTGTTGGCTCAACCACTGTGGTAAAGAGTGAAAAAATTCCTGAGGGGTTACCAAGGGTTACCTCAGGCTTTGACAGATTCCAGAGGCAGCGATGCCTGTCAGAGCCATGTGATTGCTTAGTCCTTGGCATCAATAAGAGCACTCAGAATAATTCTCTCTCAGCTCAGACCTGCAGGCATCTAGGATTTGGGAAAAAAAATAAAACAACAAAATCCTGAAGCCTTGCTTGAGAGCAATAGGATAAACCCAATAGACTTGCTGAAAATGCAAGAAGCAGGGAAGGAAGAAGGTGATGTTTCATATTGAGAGTGATCCTCCTCTTCTAAATGCGATGACCATGTTTTTAAAAACAGATTTGAAACGTGTCAGAAATCCACAGAAAATAAAAGGATGCCAAACCTTACACTAAAGGAAATTCCAAGCAGATAAAATTTTATTTGGAAATAAATCAGCTGTCACTCAGAAAGGAGAGTTGATTAAGAAGGAAATGCTCACCAATGGGCCCTCTTTGCTATGCAGTATAAAAAACAAGGGAACAGCACTGAAGGATGAATATGGGAAGCTTCTGTTGCTGAAACCATTTCCTAGCAATCTCTCTAGTTGATTTATGTCTGCCTCAGTGATTGATCTGTAGCAATAATTTGCTGAGCCTGCAGAATGTGCATGTTCATAAATGTGAAGGTGTAGAAAGTCTCAGACATAGAATTTCAAATTTGCCCAGAATAAAACACTGAAAACTGCTGAGAAATACAGTGGAATATCAAGAACAAAGCTTTCACTTGAGATCATATCTGTGTCAGCAACAACAAAAATTGTTAGCTAGCCCCAAGGATGGGCAAAAATGGATCAATTTTTTGATCAAAGAACATGAAGAAAAGTATCCAAAAGTAAGTGGTATGACCAAGTTCTTTATTATACTACCAGTGTTCTGTTTTCAGTTTTTCCAACTATTAAAGTGAGGAAGTCAAACTTCTCACATCATGCCCTCAAGTTATTTTGTATCTGCTCAATACCCCAAATGATGAGTAAAATCAGTCATAATTGTTGTGAAAAACACAGATATTTTGCATTCCTTCCTGATTTCAATGTTACTTATTTTGCCAATTCATCCAAAAATTAGAACACAAACATAGAGAAAATCTCTAGCATTAAAATAAATTGTTTTTGTAAAAAATAAAGTATATTATCTGTAATTGTATATTGTAAATATACAGTTGTATATTGTAAATATTGTAAATATCTGTAAATGTATATTGTACAGGATTTTTAGTTATTTACTTGGTTTATGAGAGTATTTTGAAAGATAAATAGAACCTAAATGCTGTAAGTAAAGAATCCATTATCCCTGGAAGACTGATTGCCATTACCAAGGTCATAATTACCACCACTTAACCACCTCTAAAGTCATGTAATTCTTGTATCTTAATGATATCAACAGAGCTCCTCTAAAGTACCCTAGAACTTGTCATCTTCAGTGTCAGTGTCAGCTGAAATTTTTGCCATTAACTCATCATCTGTGTTGATTAGCACTCTACTCTGCACGCACAAAGATGAGCTTTCCAGGGAGCACCAGAGCCTTTTGCAAAGCCTAAATCACAGAAATTTGCATTTGCACACATTTTCATTCTGGTAATTATAGGGTTAGCAGTGTGGGTTGCATCAAGCTGGAATGTGGAAAAAAAAGTGAAAAATAAACTGTCCCAGAAATCAGACAAAGTATTTCTGTTGGCAGCCCTTTTGTGGGGCAACAGGGCATGTGGTGTGGAGCAACTTCAGAACTCAGCTGATACTGTATTTTCTAATTGTGATACTGTATTTTCTAATAACAGATTTCTATTTTGGAACAGTATCTTAGACTATCTTAAGCTAAATTTAGGATCAACAGGTAATTTATATGGCTAATGATGCTTGTAGATGGTGGTTTTCTTCCCCTTCTCCTCTCCCTGCCCAAGGCCTTTATCAGTAAGGGAAATCATAAAATACCATGTAGCACACGGCACTTGGACAATGTTGCACACCATAAGTAGGGGGAAAAGAAATTCCATAAAATGTTCCAGGCTTTAGAGTATTTTCCTCTGAAATAAATTCCAAACAAACAATAGCAGGTCATTGTTTCCAAGAGTTTTGTGCAAGAGGAAGGAGAGAAAATGTGTATTCACTAAGAGCAAGGAAGGGGTAACCCAGCCTTCCGCCCAAAGCAGATCCAGGGCTTGTATAGTTTGGATGCCCTGCAGGATGGAAAAACCATGAGCTCTGTGGGCTTCAGGGTCTGGCCACCCTCAGAGTGAATCCTTTTTTCTTTTATTGAGTTGCCATTGCTTGTAGCTCCAGGCTGTGCTTGCTGCCCCTGTTCCATCACAGGGTGCTCGGGGTATTTTGTGTTTTGGAACTTCTCCTGCTGGAGGCATTTCAAGAATCATTAAAACCACGGCACTGCCAAGTAGGTCTTGAAAGTGAAACATCATGATACCATGTCCTCAGTGAGTCCCTTAGGGAACATTCCTACAATCCCTTCACCTCTCTCTGGTCCCCTAAATACAGAGTTATCTAGAGCCACGGGAATGGTCCCATGATTGTTCAACATGTTAACAAAAATTGGTTAGAATCAAATTGGTAAACTGTGGATGGCATAGCTGAGTATTAATCTTTGTTTTTATAGACTAGGATGTATATTCTTAGTTTTTCAAGATCATTTTCTTCCTTAGATGTGTATTCAAAACCATCTGAAAACATCACCAGTCTGCTGTTGCAGAACAGTCTTCACTGGTATGAAAAATTGGTTTGTACACAAAGATGGCTGTGGCATATTTATTCATCAGTGTTCATTTTCACTGGCATGTTTTCAACAGTGCTAGTGATCTCATGCTTCCTGACCAGCTCTTTTTCAGGCACTGTGCTGAACTCTAATCAATGAATAAGAACCTTGAAGTGCTTATTAGCATTTGGTTAGTTCATTTTGCCTTATAATCACAACAAGGAATCTTCTGATACATAAACACAGACAGCAAAAATTCTCTGTCCACCCTCTCCTGGACCCGTGTTTCCCTCTGGCTCATTTACAGAGCATCTCACAAACCTCCTGGTGCAGTGCCTGTCCTGAGTGCAAGACAGTGGGACATGGAAGGGGATGAGGGGAGTGGGATGCTCTGAGTCAGCCCCCAGCACTGGCAGAGTTCCTGCTCTTCAGCACCTGATTGATTCAGGATCTCCTTATCCCTTCTCCGTCCCCAAAGCTCTCAGCTCCTCCACAGCTCTGGATGCAGAAGGGATCATTATGTGACTGCACTGCATTTGAGGGCCTGGGAACTTTAAGTAGGGATATAAATATTGAAAAGGGGGTGCCATGAAGACAGATCCAGGCTCTTCTTGGTGGTGCCAAGGACAGGAGGCAATGAAGAAAATGAAAGAAGTTTCACCCGAACATGAGGAAGAATTTCCTTCCTGTGCAGTGACCAAGAACTGGGACTGATTGTCCAGAGAAGGGTTGGAGTCCCCCTCACTGGGGATATTCCAGAACCCTCTGGACACAATTCTGTGCCATGTGCTGTGGGATGACCCTGCCTGAGCAGGGGGCTGGACCAGATGATCCATGGTGGTCCCTTCCAGCCTGACCCATCCTGTGATTCTGCAGTGGAGAAAACAGGCAGCTGCATGTCAGGAGTTTTCTTAAAGCCATGAAGAAAAGGTCAGCTACTATGACTTCAGTGCCCTTAGGTAAATAAACTAGAATATGTTTAAAACATTAATTCAAATTTCAAAGTGCACCTCTACACCTGGGAACAGAAAAAACAAAACACAAACTTGGGACTTGCTCCCTCAGGAGCAGTGTCCTCAGCTATATGCAATGAAACTTTCTGTTCCCCCAGAAACCTGTTATGTACTCACTGCATGTAGTTTTGCTGCCTCAGGATGCCAAAAGATATTTTGGCTCTACAGAAATGTAGAATAAAAATTTAAGTATAATTCTTTTTTAGCCAAAGAATTAGGTATGTGTTTTCTTTCTTTGCTACGATAGCATCAATAATTTAATTTTGCAAAATATTTCCTAGTCTTCATTTAATTGTGTAATACCACAGAATTAGCATGTGAGGTACAAAAATTCAGAAGATAGTTTGAGAAGGAGACAGAATTACCTCACTCAAATTTTTAAAGTAACTTCTCTTCATGGTTGTGCAGTCTGACTAAAACAATTATTGATCTTTAAACAGCATCAGACACTCCTGTTTGTATGTCTCAGAATTGTCAAATACTTTTAAATTAAGAAAATATCTTAATTTTCTTCAATATTCGAGCACCCTTGTATGTCTCAGAATTGTTGAGTAATTTTAAATGAAGAAAATGTTTCAATTTTCTTCGAAATTTGAGCAGCCTACTGATGAGCATTAGGCAGGCTTCATCAGTGGCTGAAATACAGCACCAGTTTCCAGGTACCAGAAGCCAGGTGTGCCCAGGCAGGTCCCACACAGAGAAGCTGTTTGGTTCAGAGTGAGGAGAGCTTTGTTCCTGGTGCTAGAAAACACAAATACAATGCTCCAGGAAGTAGCAGGTGAAGTGCAGCAAGCCCATTTTCTCTCCAGACTCAGCCTTCCCCCACACACAGCCTCTCTGAAAGGAAACAGTGATTTTTAGATGTCTGTACAATTTCATAGTTCCATTACAGTGGCAACAACGGATTTCAGACTACCTCTTGACAAACATCTTCTGAAGGAAAAAGGATTACAAAATACAATTGTTGCCTTTAAAAATGTACAATCCCTCTGTGTGGGAGTAGGTGTATTTTTTCAGATGTGAAAGAAACATAGCTGCAGATACATCTCCTGCTAACAAAATAAATAGAGGTAATTCAAGTTAAAGTTAGCATGTGTGACAAAAAAGATTATGCTGATAACTTGCTTTTAATCTCTTTAGCTCTCTACTTTTTTGTCTTTAATTATGTGCATTAGTTCAAATGCCAGTGTCAATACAGATGAAGTCTTTCCCTTTCTCTCTAATTTATCTTCATGACTCATTTGCCTTCAAAAGGAATTTATTGTAATAACTATGGGATAAAATATAATCACTGACTGGAGTAATAAGGATTTTAAAAATATGCATATGTCTGTATTTGTTTTCAAGTTAAAGAAGCCCTGAGATGTTTTCAACAAGGTTAAATTAAATAAATCTTTCAGGAACTTTTGTTTGACTGACACTTTCAGCTCCAATATGAAGTCAGTAATGCAGCCCAAATAGCTGCCAGCAGATGCCTGCAAGATTTTTGTTCAAAAGTCACATAAAGACCCCAAGAAGGGGAACAGGTGACAGCAGGGAGCAGCCATGGCAGAGCTTCCTGAGCTCTGGGAATTGGGAGGAATTTCTGTGTCACCCCTTCCTGGACCCAGCCCCTCAGCAGGGCATGGGTTTAACACTTTGGTTTAACACCCTGCCTGCATATTTCAGATCTTTGACTGTTCCTGTGCACCAGAATTACCTCTGCTCTTTCTTTGGACATGTTAAATTGACTTAGTTCCATTCTTTGTTTAGCAGCTCCTGTTGATTTTACCCAGACTCCCTTTTCAGGTTTTGGACCCCTGTGACCTTTGGGGGGAAGGGTTGGTGTTGCACGATGTGTGACCCAGCCAGTGAATGGGACTTTGTGTGAAGGGCTGGACTTTGCTCATGTTGTTTAAAGCACTTGAAGCAGATTTCTACTCTGCAGTGTCATTGCTGCTATCAAGTTTTCTCTGTGCCCTTCACCACCACCATAAAATTTTTTTTATGCATCAAGTTTTAAAATGAACTTTCAGTGGTATTCACTAAATGTCCCCTTAATTACCAGTTCCATAAAAGAGTGGCTTGGATATAGCTCATGGATTGCTGGTATCATTTGAGGTTAGATCAAAGCTTGTATAAGAGATAACAACAATCTGAACATAATACTACCTTTGGAGAACAAGGATTTGTTATAGATCACAAAGCCTGGCTGCAGCTTGGACAGGATTTTAGAAGCAGAAGCATTATAGGCATATGGGGAGATGAGTGGAGATCATTAGAGTAGACATCAAAATAGCAAAGAAGATGGAATAAATAATCCACTTACAGATATCAAACTCCAGCCAAAAACAAAAACAAAAACAAAAACAAACAAAAAAAAACAAAAAAAAATCAAAACCAAACAAAACAAAACATCAAAAAGCTTTGCTATAACTAGATCAGAGAAATTTGTCATGTCCTCTCACTGTCCATCAGGTAAAACAGCACTGGGAATCTACAGAAGCATCCAGAAAGAAATAAAAGTTGTTCTCCACTGCAAATCCTGTACAGGACACAGCGGACTGAAGCCATGAGCACAATTTCATCTCTCTCCTGGATAATTGGCAGCTTCACTGAACACCTAAAACCCTCAGAACTCCTCCTGAGAAGCAAATTTAGTGCAGGGGTTTGGGAGCTGAACAACCCCTTCTGCCAGCCCTCCTCTCCCTGCAGCAATCCCAGCCCTGAGTTCCACCAGGCAGAAATCAGACACAGCCACAATTCCTACCTCTGCCAGGTAGAAGAGCTGAGAAGAACAGAAAAGTCATTTCTAAGGTGCCATTCTTTCTTTTCTTTAAAGTCCTTCACTGGATGTTACCCTGTAGGTGCAGGACATTTTCTAGTGTGACCCAAGGAATCACATTCTTGTAATAAGTAAATAATGTTAATTACTTATTTTTCTTTTTGCAAACCCAAACAGAGGATCTCAGATCCCAACATTGTGCTCATTCCTAAACTCACTTAGAGGGGTGTGCATCCTTTTTCCTCACACAATCACTCAAATTTGGATAAACAATTATTAGAAATTGGCCAGATCAATGAATTAGCAGATTTTGTAATTAGGAACTGTAAATAAATTGGTTACAGTTAAATTAATGAGAATTGTTAGTAAGTGCATTGAGCTCTGGTGTAACTTTACTGTCTCAGCAGTATTTATGATAGTGACTATTGTTATCTGGTGATATCAAACATTCTCTAAAATAATATTGATTACTTCTGCTTCATGCAACTTAGTAACATATTAAACTTTCTGACTGTTTCAGAGAAAAAAAAAGTCTTAATCTGCATCTCCATTTAAGAACTCCCTGAAACCAAAAATAATCTCTGATCATGTCTGCCAATGTGCTTGCTGCAAAAGAAAAACAGAATGCACCCTGTGATGAAATCCATCAGCACCACCTCATGCAGTTTCTCAGAGCTCTGTGTAGTAGTAGTCACCAACAGCTTCCACAAAAAAAAAAAAAAAAAAAAAAAAAAGAAAAAAAAAAGAAAAGAAAAGAAAAAAAACCCCATAAAGTCCCAGAAGAGAAATGGAAATCCCTGTGTGAAAAATGCATATTTTATGATTGGCTTTTTGCATATATTAAAATGAATATTATATGTGTTATGTTAGAAAGTTATGCTGTATTAATTTTCTTAAGTAGTGTGTTAAATATAGTTTTAGGTTATAACATAACATTAAAATACAAACTATGCTATGTGAGATACTTTTTTTAAAGAAAGGACTTGCACCAAGATAGTAGCCACAGGACACCTAAATCTTTCAGAGAAAGAGAATTTATTGCTCCATTATCAGGAGAAAGGAACTTCTTCCCACCTCGCTTGGGCAGGACGACACCTCAGGATTCAGAGGAAGAAGTTGACACTGACCAGACAGAATCCTGTGTTTGAATGGAATTTATGCATCATGTATGAGATGTATGAATATGCAATAGGCTATTGTTTTTAAGGGTTAATCCTCTGTTAACGTGGGTACTTTTTCAGGCTTATGCTGCCCAGAAAACGGTACCTGGACGTCTGTAACTCTTTGTTTCTATTGTCTCATATTGTCCTAATCCAAATTGTCTCAATTATTATTACTCTAATTATATTGCTATTTTTATAACCATTTGATTACTATTAAACTTTTAAAATTTTAAAAACAATTGTTTTGCATTTTTCACAGCTGCCTACACATAATTTCTTGATTAATAACAGTCGAAGCAGCATTCACCTGCAGAGAACAGGCAGGATGAGTCTGCAGGGCCCCAAAAGGTTATCCTGAATATGAGCAGAGCAAAGCAATCAAAATTGAATTTGTAGTGCAGGGCAGCATGAGGGAGGACAGGAGAGCTGCTCCCAGCCTGAGCTGCTGCTCCTTGCCTCGGTGATTCATCTGCAGCCAAAACTCCCAGCACACATGGAAGCGAGATTTGCAGCAGAGGGAGGCAGCTGTGTTTGTGCTCTGCCTTTGGCACACACTCCAGGACAGGGCTGCCCTTCTGCTGCCAGCACAGGTGCCCAAACAGGGTGGCAAAGTCCTTGCTGTCACCAGCTCATGAAGCTGCTTGTTCCTCCACAGAGCTGGGAGTGTGGGAAGCAGCAGCAGGCAGGTTTGCAGGTTCCTTGTGCTCCTGAGTCATTAGAAAAATACATTAGAAAAATACATTAGAAAAATACTTTGCCTGTTTCTCTCCTCCTAATGAGTCATTTAGGGGGCAGGGTGATCAGTGCAATTTTCCCAATTTTTTTTTTGTGATATTTCTGAAGGAAGTGTAAAAGTGGCTCTCAATCTTCTGACCAGCATTATGAGCCACTGGTGTCATTATGAGTTCAAACCTCACCTTGCACCTGTGAGAAGAGGACTGAGGGAGAAAGCACTCATGGGAGCATATATTTCCTTTGTGTTGGCGGGACTGAAGCCACCTGATGCCAGTCTGGACAGTCATGGCTCCATCAGGAGTGTCCACCAGGGCTGCTCTCACTCTGCCCATCAGTCTGGGCAGCCAATGCTGTGGGGGCAGCAGGGACAGTGGACAGCAGCCAGCCCAGGGTGACACGATTTCTACTCTGGGGTTTGGGAGTGGAGGCATCTGGCTGACAGGAGGGATTCACAGCACCTTTTCCTGTGTGTCTGCCATGCACTCAACAGGGGCTGGAGGAAATCAGTGTCTCCAAGTGCTGCTTTCTGCCCCTCCTGGGGAAGCTTGGGACTCCTCCGCCTGCTGCAGCACAGAGAATGCAGCACAGGCTGAACTGCTCAGCCAAGACACTAGGTGAAAGCACCATCAGCAAGAACTCTGACTGTGGATCTCACTTCATATTTTTCTGTACTCTGATTTCCCTTTCTGGACTTTTCTACATGACAGAGCCACCCGAGACAAGTTCCTGCAGCGTCTAACAATTGGGGGTGCTTGCCTTGCCTGATGCAATGCCTCAGTGTAAAGATTATTGTACAGTGCTTAAGTAAGCAAATATCTTATTTGGTGCTCTTTGGATTTTGACTTCTGGCAGGTTTGAATTTTACTATCTTGAACATCATAGAGCTATCAAAAGGAACCTACAGCAATAAACAGCTCATTGTGACTGCTCTCCAGTGTGAAAGTACACTTCCTGAACTGTGGAAACCTCCTGTGTGTGAGATTTCATATCTGCCTGAACCTTTTACCTGCAGGAAGTTTTGTGTTTGCAGGTGTTGGAGTTTACACAGTGATGAATCATGGAGTTCTTTGAAAGGAGAATTTTACCTCTTCTGCAATTTGAGTGGCTTTCAAGTACATTTTTAAAGAAAAAATACCTAGATACATTTTTTTTTTTCCTAAGAAAACATTTATGTGGTGAGGGAATGACTACCGACAGGAGATTTCTGAAAAGAGAATGAATAAGCAAAGGTACAATAAAGCACTGGGTATATAATTCCTGTGTATTTGTGGGCTAGGACACGGGTATTAGTGTGAACCACTCCCAGAACACTTTTTAACATGTTTTCTATGTTTTTTCTATGCCTATTTAAACCACCAGCTTGCGACACATGCTTGTAATTTTAATAGCTCCTCTTTTCTAGTGTGTTTCCCATTTCCTCAAAGTCCTTGTATATCTGAGGTGTGCTGATCACATCCAGATCTCTTAGTGACAAATCTGATGGGAAATAATCCCATTTATTAAATATTCTTCTATCAAGACTCTGCTAGATCTTTTTATCTTATTTTCCACAGAAGAAAAATATCTGTTCACGTGTTACACCACGTAATTTAGATACTTGTGGAGTAAAACATACTGATTATCTGTATGTTTGTTTGTTTTCATGGAGTTTTCCCTCTGCTGGGGAAAAAAAAAGCCACAGTGTAGTAGCCAAGGGCAAGCAAAGCAGGTTGCAGGCAAATGTGACAGAGCTGATCCTTTCTAACAGAGCAGGTGCTGACCCACAGGATGTGCTGGCTTCCAGGGCCTTCCTCTCCAAGCCTGGAGAAAAAGCTGGATCCTCTGCTGGCATGGCTTTAGCCTCCCGTACATGAAAATATATGACTAATTTATTTCTAGGACACCCATAACTAAATGCATCCCTTATTGTCAGGCCAAGTAAGCAGGGAGTGGCTCTGTGTACAATGCAGCTCTCCTGATTCATCTAATGAGAAGACATTTAAGCTATTACAGTTCAGGGAGTGGGGTGCATTTCACAGGCAGAATTCATTCTGCTTGAATTGCATTTCAAGGTAAATGTGTGGCAGTGGTAGGCAATATAAGCACACAAAAAAACCTAGAAAAAATAAAACTTTGTATTGGAGAAAATTGTAACTGGGAAGGAAATGACATGGACCAGATGAGTTCCTGCACAGCAAGCAGGGCTGCTGTCCCCAGGTTCACTGCAGAATGTAGAGTGATGAGATGCATGAGCACAAGAGACAGGATCAGGGCTCCTACTTATGTTTTTATGCACTTCAGTGCTTCTTTGGCGTAGCTGAGACTTGCAAAGGAAATTGTTGAGATCTCAAGAGAAAAATTTCCAATTCTATCACCCTCAAGACAGATGTGCTCACTGTATTTGTTCCCTCTGGGAAATTTCCTCCTGAGCCCATCACTAAGTTTATCTAAATGAAAAAAGATCATCTGGATTTTAGTTTGAGACATGTGGACAGCTCAGGAGACGATCCACTCTCATGTTCCTATTCTGACCTGCATTTTGATGGTTGCCATCACTCTGCTAAAATTGCAGCACAAAATCTCTCAGACAGGAGTGAGTGCAGTGAGCTCTTGACAGTGATGACTGCAGCCAAAATTTCCTTCTCATTCACAGATCCTTTAACAAAGGAATTGTGTGCATGTAATTTACTTTTTTAATTCATACAGATGTGTACACACAGGAGCACACAGAATCCTTAAGGCTCAAGCACACCTCAGCCTCTGCTCATCAGGAATTTAGAATAAACGCAGTTCAGGTGCTGAGGTTACTCCCACAATCCTTTACACCAGAAGCTGGCAAAGCCTTTAAAATTAAAATGCTAATTCAGAAAAGGAAAAATCTATTAAAAATAAACTAATGCATAAAAAACCATAATATTTAGATAGTTAATAAATGTGTTTTCTGACTATCTAGCAGCAATTAATTCCAGAAGGCAGCAGGTATCTTTAAGCACCTGTGAAAGAGATCGAAAAAAAAAAAAGGATGTTTTCAGTTGAATAGGATTGTAGCTATGGTGGCATAAATATAGAGAACCTCAAAGTCCTGGAATACCTGCTAATCATTAACTGACAACTTAATTTTCTTAAAGTAATTTCTGAATTTCATGAATTTTTTAGCAGTTGATGTACTTTTTTAGTACAGTTAATGTAGCAGTTAGCTGAACATTTTATTTTCCTTTCCTTCCATGAATAGCACGTGGGTGCCTGCAACACCTACTGCAAAAGCAGGCAAGCAGGGAAAAAACAGTCTTCCCAAACATTTCTAGCTTCTGAAGATTGCATAGGATGGACAGGGATAAAATCTAGTTATGGAGTTGATTATTCAAAACTGCAATCCAAATGATGCAGTGCCATAGGCTATTGTATTTGTGGGGACCCTCATGGCAGGAAGGAATGATGAATCTGACTCCATGTTGTCAGAAGGCTAATTTATTATTCTTTGATACTTAATTATACTAATTATTATATATAATACTAAACCATACTAAAGAATACAGAAAAGATACTTACAGAATGCTAAAAAGATAATGAAAACTCGTGACTCTTTCTAGAGTCTTGACACAGCTTGGCATTGATTTGCCAAAGAGTCAAAACAACTCACACCAGAATCCAATGAAACAATCACCTGTGGGTAAACAATCTCCAAACTCATTTCAAAGGAGCAAAACACAGGAGAAGCAAATGAGATAATTATTGTTTTCCTTTTTCTCTGAGGCTTCTCAGCTTCCCAGGAGAAAAATCCTGGGCAAAGGGATTTTTCAGAAAATGAGAATGTGAAAATAGGCCAGCATGGTTTCCTGTGCAGTTTGGCAAACACAGTTCATGGCACAATGTCTTGGTTTGAAAAGACAGGTGTTTGCTAAGGAAGACAGGAGCCTCCCTTGAAAAAGAAAATGTAAACTCCCACCCTACATATTATTATAATTTTGAAATTAAAAGGCTCTCAGGCAAAGATATGGGAATAGGAATAACACTTCTTTACTAGGAAAATTAAAAATACAAATGCAACAGTACACAAAAAAAGCCCTGACAGAGTCAGACCATGCCTGGCCCCCTGTGTGTCAGGGGGTGGCACAGCCCCATCCCATGGGGGCTCAGCCCTCCTGCAGTGCCAGCTGTGCTGCTGCTGGAGCAGGGATCCTGCACAAGGGGGGAGTTTTCCTCTGCAGCTCCAGGGCTGCTGCAGATGGGCCTGGGCTCCCTCTGGCAATGCAGGGCAGCAGAAAGCTGCTCCTCTGGCAATGCAGTGGGCAAAGGCTGCTGTGCTGTTCCCGGCTTAGATTGGATCCAGGTAGGAACGCTTGGCTCCTCCCCTGGGTGGAGCATCTCCCCGTGAGATGCTGGAATTTTATCAGCCATGCAGGGACACTCACTGGCCATGAACAGAAGATATTTCCTTCTTTCAAAGTTCTTTCAAAGAACTCCATGATTCATTGCTGTGTAAATTTCAACACCTGCAAACACAAACCCTCCAGCAGGTAAAAGGAGGGAGGGTGGGTGGTGGAAGAGATAAAGAAAAAAATTGCCCAATGAACAGCAGATAGCTGGCCCACCTCTGACAGATGGCAATAGAATACACACCCCCATTTCCAACCTAAAACACATAGGTTTGATCCTGTAGGAAGGACAGTAATGATCTGGGGACAGCCTGTGCCCACAGCTGTGCCCTGGCAGCAGCTGCTGCAGAAGCAGATCTGCAGCTCTGATGGGAGTGAAATGCTGCTGGTGAATCCATCAAAATGACACAAATCCAGGCTTTATTACAGTTTCAACCTTTGGCATCAATAAAGGCCATAGTTGTCCCTCATTACTTTGCATTTTCATGCATCTCTGGGCACAGTCCATGAGATTAGGACGAGATATAAAGCTGATATACTACAAGGATGGTTCCTCTTAGAGGAACCAGCACCCACTTTTTCCCCCAAGAGGTGTGGCAGTTCCAAGCACTGGGTTTGAGGAGGAGGAGGATGGGGGTGACCATCAGAGACACCTGATGCCTCAGAGGGACTCTGCATCCTCTTTACCTCCTCCTCATCATGCTGTGGGAGTGATGTCAGGAGCATTTCTGAAGCCCAGTGTGTGTGACATTCTCCTTGCCCAAACACTCCAGTCCATCTGACATTTTGAAACCCCTGGGAAGTGACCTCTCCATGGCTCAGCAGCCCCTCTCCAGTTGCCCAGGAGGGCAAGGCTGAAGCCATCTGCTGATGTTTATGCCTGGTGATCAGGGTACAGGCAGGTGAGAGAAGGGAACAACATGGCAGTCGTTACAGCCAGATCACAGGGTACACATTCTCGCAGCTTCCAGGATTGGGGGTGGCAGATAGCCAAGCACCCCTGTTAAAAAGAAAAATTTACTTAAAACTGTTTGGAACAAAGGAGAACCATAGAAAGAAAAGAGGTATTTGTGCTATTTCTTTTGCTGTGCTTGAGAAGTTACAGGTGCAGTTTCCTCTCTGCAGCTCTGGACAACAGAAGCTCACTCCTTTAAAGCCAGCACAATCCAAGATTTCCATAAATCTTAAGGACCTGCAATCCAAAGCTTTAAAGATAAAGTGTCATAACTGTGGGATTTTTGGTGGAGGCAGAAGAATTGGCAGTTTTGCATCTCAGTTGTATGGAAAAATCCAGCAGTTGTGGTAACTGAGAAAAGCATAGAGATTTTGGGCATGACTCTAGGAAAAGAAATCCTAGGCTTTCAGTGGTTGTTTTCTTTACTCTTGTTTATCTACAGTCAGGCCTGAGACAGCTGGCACAAACCTACAGCATTTCCAGTAGTGCATTGATGATTTCTGTCCAAGCATAATGATTTATGTAAAAACGTATGGCACCCTCAGGAACAAGCTTCTGGAGACAAAATGTTTTATAACAATTAGAAATACACATCTCCTTCCACACCTACATACTGCTTGTACCAATACTCTCCTGTAATAAATGCTTTCCCTCTCTTTCTTTTCACACCAAAACACAAGCTGGGTGACATATGAAGTATTTGTACAATGTTTGCAAATAAGTTATGCAAAATCCACTTAATGCACAGTGTTGGCAGTGTAAGATGTGGTGTAAATCAGGTGCTGCTTTCCTGACACACAGCAGGTTGTGTCCCAGCAAGATGAGGCTGCCAAGCCCCTGGATGCTGAATTTGTCACTGTGTTCCTTTATCTCCTTGTCCCTTACCTGCTCCTCGCTCAGAGCTGGGGGACAGAAGCCTGCCAGTGTCACCCTGTCGGAACCCAGGACATTCCTCTGGCTGCCCTGGGTGATTCGAGACCCTGGCAAGGGGCTCAGAGACCTTGACATGGAGTCAAAGACACCTGTGCCTTCGATTTTAATCAATAAAAACAATTACCAACTTTGTGAGAAGATTTAAAAGCCACAAGAGTTTGAGTAGAATGATAGTTAATTTGTCACAAGGTGAAAAAGTAGAATTTTGGGATTTTTAGAATGGGGGTTCAAGAGGCAAGATCAGGAATTCTGGGCATGTCCTGTCCTTCTTTTCCTTCTTCTTGTCCTCCATCTTCTGCTGAGATGGTGGCACTTTTGTATTGGTTTAGGGTAGAGACAGACTGTCTAACATAGGTGATAGGTATTGGAAAACTATTGTAAATAAAGTACATGTAGTTTTTAGTATAAAAAGATAACATCGCCCCAAGGTGGTCAGTGTGCCACGAACCAACCTGCCAGACAGATCTCAGCAGGTCGGAGAAAGAATGTGATAGATAGAGAAAATAAACAACCTTGAGAACCAGAGCCCTGGAATCTCGACTTCTTCTTTGGTTGTGGGGCTGGGAAAAAAGACTCTTTAATACCTCAGGAGCCATTTCAGCAACACAAAACCTGAGACCACCCTGCCACTCCTCTGCCCTGGCACCATGATGGAGACCAGAACAGGACACAAATGGGACTGGCATGGAGGACAGGTCCACCTATGCTGATATTACCACATGAAGTGCTACTGCCATGAGTTTGGCCCCACTCTGGTGTGGGATTCCTTTTCCCAAACCTCCTGAGCTCTGCACAGACCAGAGCAGGAAAGTCCCACAGCCACTAGCATCTTCTCCTCTGGGTGCTCCAGTGTCCAGGACAGAGGTGGTGGCTCAGGCACAGGAGAAGAGATGCTGGGGAAAGTGAACCAGAGGCGGAGTTCCACATCTGTTTCTGTTTGAATTCATTGAACTCTGAGTCACAGAAGTGGAATTTCTGATCTCACTGGCAGCACAGCATTGCTGGTCCTTTGCATGAGTTGTTAATTGAAATAATGATGTTCAGCTCCTTCACTTCAGTGACATTGAACAGAGAC
>NW_005054675.1:96857-114993 GCF_000277835.1 Geospiza fortis | reverse complement strand
GATTTCATATTCTTAACCATGGCAGAAAGGGCTGTATCTACAAAGATTTAACCCAGATCATGGTGTTTCCCAAGGGAGTTTACAATCTCAGTTTTATCTGGACAGAGAAAGGGGAGAGGATGTGCACCCCTGTGACAGCCACCATTGCAGCTGAGACAGCAGTGGCTTACATGTCGATATTCAGGGATAAAAGTGTAAGCTGGCTAAGCTTAACCTAAAGAATTAACATCAGGGGCTGTGGGTACTCCTTGTAACAGACCTCAAATAGTGGATTACAGATATTTCACAGGCTAAGAAAAATAACATTCCTGTGGTCCCACACAGATGGCTTGAATGAATTCTCCTGCTTCCAAATAAAAATAAAAGACTTGGTGGTAATCCCAACTGCCAATGAAAAGTAAAGAAGATCTCTAGGCCTAAAGTGTGACAATAAAGAGTCACACAATCACAGGCTGTCACTACACTGCCTCCTTCTCTCCAGCTTCTGGTACTTGACTCCCACATGTGGAGACAGATTTTTCAGCAGGGTCTGTTGTGATAGGATGAGAGGAAATGGTTTTAAACCAAAAGAGGGTAGATTCAGGTTAGCTATAGGAATGAAATTTCGTAGGATGAGGGTGGTGAAACCTCGGAACCAGTTGCCCAGACAGTCAAGGTCAGGTTGGACCTGGAACTGAGCAACCTGGTCTAATTAAAGATGTCTCTTCTCACTGCAGGGGTTGGACTAGGTGGCCTGTAAAGATCCTTTCCAACCCAAATAATTCTGTGATCAGGCTGGACTGTGTGATTCTCCAGTTTGGTGGGTACTCAGTCCCATCCTGGAATTGCCTTGCTTGCCCGGGGATAGACATGGAGAGTAGATGCCAACTCTGTTAACACTGAATACCTCTGGAGAAGTAAAAGATGCCACCTATTTCTTCAAGTCAGGTGCTTTCTTTTCAAAAGCAGTAAAATGAAAAGAAAAAAATGCACTCTGGGAAAGTAAAGGATCAGTTTTTTTGCTGAGCATTTCACTCTCTGCAGTATGAAGTCGAAAGACAATATTTTATATGATTTCCCCAGCCTCAGAGCTTGACTGACTCTCCTTCTTAGTTTCCCAGAGCTACTTTCTAGTTTATGTAGCCTGTCTGTGATTTGCAGTGGACTTACACCCCTCCAGCAGGGGTAACTGCTGCCCCTGCTCCTCTGCAGCCTCCCCTTCCCACCCTGGCAACTGCTCCTCCCCAAGACTCAGTGACTCCTGTGGCACCTTTGGAATCTCCCCTTTGCTCTTCCTCTCTGCTCCTCTCACAACTTTCATCAGGCTGATTTGGTGGGGGCTGTTTCCTGATTAATTTTTGGGCAGTTTGTGTCTTCACAAACTGGATCAGGGATGGATTAGACCATCTCCACCCCTCCCTCCTGAGCAGACTCCTTACGGATGCAATTTGTTGAGGGGTGAGCAAGAAGGGCACTGCCCCTCATAGGAGGGCAGCCTGTGGAGTGCCCAAAACCACGTGGAGAAGTCTCTCCAGGGAAAGCAGCTGAGCTGGGTCTGAGGTGACCTCCCCTCCTGCTGGGCAGGCTGTCCCCCAGCCCCATGCCACCTCTGACAGCCTGCCTGGAAAAGCCAAGGCATTTGCTTTCCTGATGGGTCACTTCTCAACTGTGACAGATGTCCTCCAGCCCAGAACCAGACAGTTCTTCGAGGAATGGGGCTTTATAACGAGCCTTTTAATATAAAATAAAAGCACCATCATCTTCCTTCCTAGCTGGCACCAGAAAAGCAAAACTGGATCTTTAACAACTCTCCTGGACTTCAAACTCAAATTAATATTTTAGACATTAACAGACACGATGTTTATCTCTGTTTCCCTTTTTCCCTGCTCTCCAGTTATATTAACATATTCAAACTCCCCAACTCAGTTCTTGCTCAAAGCCAAATCACATAAAAACATATTGAAACCCAAAATTGCACCATTTCTTTAAAAAGATATCCCAGCTTCTAATGGCATAAGAAATTCAGCAATATTTGTGTCTTTTGAAAGATCTGATGATTTTTTCTCTTTTGGGCAGTCTCTAGGAACTTGTGCTTTCAAAGCTTCTACTAGAAAACAATCTATAAACACAGAAATGGTCTGGGGCCATTTCTTACTCCTGAGTCCCACCCATCCACGACCTGCAGCACCCTGAAGCAAAAATATTCTCTCACAGGCTGTGTCTGACCAGCCTCCAATATCACTGATTTAACCCCACTCTAAATTAATTAATTCCTGTAGATTAAAAAAAAAAAAAAGTTGTTTCTGTGTTGGACATTATTTTGCAACTTTGATGTGCTTTAAGATAAACCTCCTGCAGAATGTTTAATATTGACACAGACTGTCTGGGGGTATTTTAGGCTGATGCTGTGAGATTTGCACACTCCCACTAATGAATGATCCAGAACAATGGATGCTGCAGACAAGAATTGATTAACTGAGTTTGGCTGGAGCTGGATTCTGTCCCTGAACCTCAGCACTCCCCTTGGCCAGGAAAAATGTGTGGATCTGGCCTGGGACACCTGGCATGGCTAAGTTCCAGCAGCTGCAGGGTGTGAGAAGTGAATGGAGAGGGACAAGAGGAAGGAGAAGGATCTGCAGAAGGAGTTGTGGGCAGCCACAGGAAACTGGCTGGCCATTTTTGCTTGGTTATATTTCTTTGTCTAATTTCTTTGTCTATATTTCTTTGTCTAATTAGTGGTTCCTCTGCAGAGGGAACAAAGAACTACTTTTCACACCCAGATTTCTGTATTTCATGTGTGGTCAATTAAATTCCTCTAATCTCCTGTTTTGAAGTTCTTGATAATGTTTGCTGTGTGGGAAGAGCTCTGTTTGGGATAACCTGGTGTAAACTTTGCAAATGGGCATTTGCCAGGCTGTGCTGAACCAAGCAATTAGCTAACTGAGAGTAAGCATTCTGTGAAACAGAATTCAGGTATTCATTTCCAACAGGGCAAGCTGCTCATGCAAGAGGACAGCAAGATTCATAGAGGCTGGTTAAAGGCCAGGAAAGGGCTGGGAAAGAGCTTGGAAAAAACACTAGCACATTACTTGGTGTGTGCATCTCAAATGCTTCAGCACTGTTGAAACATTTTGGGAAATAGTTGCTCTCATACCTGTAGAACTAAAGAAAAGACGAGTCCTCTCATTTTCTCAGCTTTGGCACTGGCATGGAAATGATGCTGTGCTGAGCTGTGGATATGGGGGGTGTCCTAGGGTGATGTTGTAATGCTTGTATCCCTGTTGGTGTGTTCTGTTTGTGCTGGATATCATGTTCTGTGCCTTCAAAATTGGCTCTGAAGAGTGAAAGGTTTGTTTTGGTTTTGTTATCAGCTGTTCCCCCACAGCTAATGGGACACAGAGAGGGGCCTGTACATAGTGCAGACTTTGCTTTTTGCTTTGCTCTTGCTCTTGCTTCTGCTTTGCTCTTGCTTTTTGCTTCTGCTCATTAGTTAGTAGCTAAGCAGTCCAAATTCTTCCCTGGACTGTTTTTCCTTTCCCTTTTTTGGACCTACTCGAACTTGCTCTGGACTGGGATCTGGGAACACCGAGAGTTTGCACCTTGCGGCCTAGCGGGGCCTACTCTGGGCAGCAGCGCCCCAGAGCCCGAGGGACTGATAACAGAGCGACCACCCCCAGAGAGACATTCTGAATTTCTTATCTTTTTCAGAGCAGTGAAAGAGTGGTGTCATCCAGTATTGTTCATTTTCTGTGCTTGGGGGTGCTGTGCCTGTTAAATAAACAGGTTCTTTCCACTTCTCTCCAAGGAATCCTCCCTGAACCGGTTGTGGGGAGGAGCCGTGTGGGTTTGCTTTCTGGAGGAGCCCTCTTTTGGAGATTTTCTCCCAAATTTGCCCCAAACCAGGACAGGGGGACACATCTGCTGAAGATCAAAGCACAGCCAGATATCTGCACTGAGACCCCACACAGAAAGCCTCAGGATGTCTGTGGGGTTCCTTGCTCACGCAGCTGAGCCAAGGTAAAGAACAGAGCAAGGAAAGACAAGTCCAGGATGCCCTGAGTTAGATGCAGACTCATCACTGAGTACAGTGACACTTGCACAGCTCTCATGAATGCAGGATCAGGTTCTTACAGGTGCCCTCTCCTCCTCAGCTCCTTGGTCTGGGCCAGGAGCAGTCCCCACCTGTGCTGGCAGAGCTGCTCCCTGGGACCAGGTGTTTGGCATCACAGGAGTTGTCTGATTGCTGCAGCAGAGAACACCTGGGCTTCCACATGCTCTGTGCTAGTTGCTGCTAATGAATTGCTGAACTAAAAAGGCTTGAACTCCATGATTTGGGTCAATGTCCACTATTCATTCACCAGTGGACACCACCAATAATTTCAAGCTTCATTAGGCATGCAGTTATGCTGAAACCTCTATTTCTCATGCATGATTTGGACTACCAAGAAAGGGGAGCAATGTAGAAAAAAACCAAAGCCTCTGACTTTGCACAAAGCCTTTGACTTTGCCCAAAGCAAAAATGTCTATGTGGCAAAAGAATGCAGAGGTCAATGAAATATTCCACAGCTGTAGCCAAGCTGGGGCTTAAGATGCCAGCAAAAGCACTAATGATGGAGATTCTTTATTTGATTGAACAATGAAATACTTCGAAACCCCAGCAAAAACTGCATCAACACCAAAATTTTTTTGGCCAGCTTGTTTTTGCAGGTGATCTATCCTGTGAGGACCTGGACTGAAGGTTGGTCGGACTTGTTTGGTGATTGGCCTCTGTTGGAAGGGGTTGTGAGGGGAGAAATGGGGACAGGTCAGAGTTAAAGGGCAGCAGGAGCTCTAGAGACATGGGTAGCTCAGGCAGAACTGGTTTGGCATTACTTCTGAATTTTTCTGCTGGAATTAATAGGCTGGACTGTGACAGAAAGGCTTCCTTAAACCAGCATCAGACCACATCTAGTGGACACAGGGATGGAAATAAAGTCAAAATGAGACAGGTTAAGAGAAGACATGGTCTGACACAGTTGCTAGTGGAGTCCTTTTCTGAAATAAGAAGAAACAGGATGAGATTTTTCTGTCTGTGTTGGGAGAAGAGATGCTATGCAGTTAAAATGAGATCAGAATCCAACCTCTCCAGTGCTGGCAAAGAGACCTGGAACAATCTGTCAAGCAAACAGCCTTGGAGAGGATCATCAGGAAGGCACAATGTGATTAGGCTGAGAAGCTGAGCCAAGACCTTATTTCGGCTTTTACCAATGATTGGACAAATTATTGCTTTGGTATTTTAATTGCCAATACCTCTGCAGAGGCCCGGCCCCACCTGCTAAGGTAAATTATTTAGGAAATCTTAAAAATAACAGCTGAAAATCACTTTTACTCCTGAAATTTCCATCACTACATCCAAGGCTTAGCACACAAACATGTCTTTGACATGGGACAAGCAACACCCTCACTCATTTTCCTCAAGGTCTTCAGGGCTTTTGTGACTTGCGACTCCTGGCATTGGAGGAGCTGGAACAACAGACACAGATCAGAGGGCTGGACAGTCTGAAAAACCCATTTCTAAACTAGGAAGACAAATTGAGTCTATTTTTTTGGGCCATATGGTATCCACAGAAATAGAATAATAAATGATGTCTTTTAAATGACAATTTTCATTATTATGGATGGATACTTAGCAATTGATGTTTAATGTTGTGAACAATATTAAAAACCATCCACCTGTGTAGTATGCACACATACACCTAAACAGAGTCAAAATGATCAGATTTAAAATACTAAATAATAATAAAAAAGGAATTTAGGATTGCCAAGTCTTTCACCCCTTTGTCCTATTATCTTTCTCATGGTGACCTCCCAAGCCTGTTTTTCTCTGTTCTATATTTTCAACTAAAGTGCAGATCCTGGCACTGAGCGTGGGGAAAAGCAGCTTCACCCTTTATAGACACACATTGTGGCAAAAGATGATTTTTAAGGTGAGGACATGATTACAAAGCTACACTAAAAACTATTAAATAAACTCTTATAAGGATTTGGAGCAAAATTAAGAAGGACTGAGTCAGCAAACAGCCACTAATGCAAATGCCCTTGACTTTGCTTTTCCTCCCTCAAATCAAGAGAAGTGTGTGTGAACTGAAAGCACTTTGCTGCACTGAGCCTATTAAAGGCACCACAGAATATCCAGGTCTGCTTCACTGTATCAAGCAGGAGAGAGGGAAAGCAATAATGAACACCAAAGAGACTGAGACAGAGCAAACAGAATGGAAATGTTCACACAGAGGTGATCAGTAGCTCACTGCTCCCTCTGCTTATCTAGAAAATATGAACTCTGTGGATAATCACCACATGCACTTGCTGACTTTTGTTTCCCAAACATACCAAACTGTGCTAAAATGGGAATATATAGCAATAATTACCTCCACAGTGGGCTGGAAAGTGGGAACTTTTTAACCTTGTTCCACAGAAAAGCTGCAGGGGAGATTTTAGTTGGGAGGGAGGATGGGGCAGGCCCCAGAAGAGTGTAGTGAGTCCTCCTAAATTTGTAAGGAGAGAAACTGGTTATTTAATGTCCACATATGTCCAGGACATCTCTTCTATTTTTTTGTCCCTTCCTCTTCTGTACAGTTTGATTTCCTTTCCCTAAAATGGATCGGCCCAAATGCACAAAGCTATTCTCCGGACCAGGTAAAAGAAAATATTCATGCTTTTCAGCAAGAAGGAAAACTGACATTCCTGATGAACTGAAGAATTGGGAGCTTGAGAAGCAATACTCAGAAGCCCCCAAAAGGGTCTTAGAGAAACCACATTATGCAATGGGAAACCTGGCTGCACAAGACTACATTTATTTATTTATGCAAATACACGATTTATAGCCACACAGGTGATTTGTTGTTCAGCTGTACAACGATTAGGCAGAGCAGTAGATTTTAACCAGAGTGTCAGCTTGGGTCTTTCCTACCTCTGTTTGGCTATTATATCTAACAGTGAAGACACTGAAATAAATTGTTATTGCCTCTGATATGCAATAAAATCCTTGGGAAGAGCCTCTGCACTTGGGGAGGGTTTCCTACACTGGCAAGTGAGTATTTGCACTGGACCTGTTTCTGTGGTGCCTTCTTGCCCCTTACATTTGGGGCAAAGCAACTCAGTGTAAAATGCTCACAGGTCCCTCTACTGCCACGGTTAAATCCTCCAGATTTTTGTACCAATGCTCATTAATTTTTGGGTATCATCCTTCCAAGACCAGCAGCTCTGCAGTGCTGTTTCCTCATGTCCAAAATGCTGTCCAGCTCCAAGGAACAGCTGCACAGATGTGCTGGGAGATGGAGTGCTGGGCCCTCCCGATCCAAGCGGATTGTGAATAGCAGCAAATTAATAGAATTTTCTCTTGAGATGAAATCTTAGGAGCTCCTGCACTCCTTTTCCATGGAAAGATTAATTTAGTGGAGAAAATTGTTGTCCACTCCCCTACCCTCTCTAGGCTACTTGGTGTCCTGCAGTCTGGGACCAGGTGAGGTGCAAACATCCCTGCTGCTGCTGGCCCCTGTTCAGCATCCCGGAGTTGTCCAGGCACTGAAGTCAAGTCCCAACAACAGGAACCTTGCCTAAGGCAACAGGAAAAACTGCCTCTGGGCAGAGACACCCTCAGCTTTTCCAGCTTTGACTAGCTGAGTTCACAAGATTTAAACCAGTGTCTGAAATCCCATCCTGACTCCAGATTCCCCCCCTTGGGGCCTTGCTACCAAAGGGAGAATTTCTTTCTCATAAGAACTGCTTAACACCACGTGCAGTTTGGGTCAGCAGGACAGCTAGGGCTGGGCTTTTTGGTGTCTGAAAGTAGAGATGAAGCACTTTCTTCAGCAGAGCTGCCTGGGAAACCCAGTGCCTTGGGTTGGAAGGTATCGCTGCAGGGGTATCAGGGACAGCCAAAGGTGATACAGAGACTCCATCATCAGAAGGCATGAAAAGACATTTTATTATTAGAAACCTACAGTTCTTATAGAAACAATGATGGACCTAAGACCTGGTTGGCCTTTAGGAATCTTCTCTCACACTACTGGTGAACTATGAACAGCGCACTCTGGCGAACCGTATCTATAAACAGTGGTTACAGAAAGACAGATAATACTTGTTTGAATTTTTTCCTCTAAGATTCCCACAGCTTCTACACAGCTTCCCAGGATTTTCCTGGGAGAACCATGTTTCTCTCTGTTCAGGGGATATGTGATTCCACAGGAAGGAAGAGTTCTCTGGCTTCATCAGATCCCTAATTAATCAGCGAGATGCCCCAGGGCTGGTTTGCCTGTGCTTCCCGGGCAGGAGCTTTCTGCCTGTGCAAGCAGCTGACCTGGCACCCACGTCCTGCTTTGGGGAGTGCATACAAACGTGTGGAAAGACATCAGCGACTGTAAAATGGAGAAGAGAAAGAAAAAACTGAGGAGCGCTGCTCCTGCCAGTTCTATACCCTGCCTTTGGAAAGGTCGGGCTTTGCCCGGAGAGCAGCGGGCAGCCCGGATTTGTTTTATGGGTTTTTTTTCATTTCCTATAGGAACAGGGGAGAACAGGGCAAGGAGCAGGGCCGGGAACAGGGCCGGGAGCGGGGCCGGGAGCGGGAACGGGAACGGGAGCGGGGCAGGGAGCGGAGAAGGGAACGAAGTGGGGCCGGGAACGGGGCCGGGGCCGCCCGGAGCAGCTCCGCGCATCCCCCCGCATCCCCCCGCATCCTTCTGCATCCCTCCCTAGCACCGACAGCCGGCTCTTTGCAGAGCCCTTCACACGCTCAGATGATAAAGAGGACACTGCATCCTCCCTGGTTCACCCCCCAGAAAAATTAATCCGGCTGGGCAGAAAGGAACTGCAGGGTTGAACCGTAGGTCTTCCTCCCAACAAGCGTGGAGAGCTCCCAGAGCCGCGTCAGCCGCATTTGCGGCTCCGCGGGGCTGTAAGGGCAAGAGCGCTGCGAGCAGATGAGATGCTGATGAAAGGGAAAGCATCTGAGCTTCTATGGCAACCGCCGGGAGGATGCTCCGCTCCCCTCCGCTTCTTTCTGCTCCTCTCCGCTCCTTTCTGCTCCGCTCCCCTCCTCTCCGCCGCGGAGGGACCCGGCACCCTCTGCTTTGCACATCCCTTGGATTCTCTGGTTTACCGCAGGGTTTCTTTAGAGCCGGACTCCTCCCGCAGGTGTGCTATGTTTAGGTGTTTAGTTTCAGCCAGCTGCACCGTGAGCTAATTGCAAATACAAACCTGCGAATTTGCTGTAAAATGCAAAAAAGTGGCTCTGTAGCTTTTTCACTTAGGAATCCCAACAGATAGATTTCTTTTTTTTTTTTTTTTTCCCATCCCTCTCCCGTGGCAAGGACATAGAAAAGGAATTATCCCCGTTTTATTATTCCTTCAGGAAAGACAATGGGAACCATTTGCTTTCCCAGAGACATCTGCCCCTTGATGATTGTCCTTACAAGGAAAGAGCTCCACTCTCAGCCAATTCCTCTGAAAAACCCACTAAATAAAAGGCAAGTCATTTTTTTCCCCTCCTGATTTAGAAGGACAAAGTAAAGACAAAGTCCCACAGACCTTTCATCACTTGTGATTTCTCAGTGCATTAGGACAATAGCTTGGTCTGCCTGACTCAAGACTGTGACTCTACTGCCTCAAGGTTTGGGTCTAACAACAATAGATTCCCTCCCTCACTCTTGCAAAGTGATTACCTGAATCTGTGGGCTGTGTTGCTGACACAGGGACCCATTTCTTTTTCTTTTCTTGGTGTGGCTTTGCCAGCTCTCCTATTTCCATAAGCTTAGAGCATTTCCAGTGCACCCCTAGAAAGTGCAGCCCTTCTGCATCTTTGCAGAGGCATGTAATTTTATTTTACTTGCCTGACTTTCTATATTTATATAATTCATATATTCTCAAGCTCTTATATTGCTTCTTTTCTGTTTTTTCTGGCCTCATCCCTGCCCAATCAGGTATAAATAAAGTTTGACCTTCTAGTTTAGCTGGTGAACTGTGTGATCCTGCTGCAGAGTTTCTTGGCAATCTGTAGTGCCCCTCTGTGTACACACACATGCACAGACCTCAGCTCATTTTTCCATGCTCTTCTTTGCAGTTTTTGTGATGCAAATAGTGCACTGGCCTAAGAACTAGGTTTTACAGTCTTTTGTATCTATGGAAAATCAGCAATATATTAATCAAAGATCTAGATAAATTAATGCCAGGGAAAACTCAGAATTGGAAGCTATGTCCAAAGAATAGAAAAATATCCACAGATGTTTACAGCACTTTCCATTTTTGCTGTAAACGACATGGGTTTTTTTGATGGGTCATCTGATATTCTCACAAGATCCCCGTGTCCAGCATTGACACATCCAGACAGAGACAGTTTTCTCTGGTTTAGACAACATTACACTGAGATAAATGGCTACAAGGTTTTGTTTGCTGCATTACACCAGAGGACTAAATGAGTCTCCTCTGAGGACAAAAGAAGGTCATATGTCCCTTTAATTGAAATTGCTCTTTTGGAATGGAACAAACAATTAGAAAATGAACACAGAATTGTTCAATTTCTGTTGCATAGAATAGAAAAATGCACTCCTTTTCTAAAATGTTGTAAATAATACTTACAAAAGCTTTCCTTTCTTGTCCAGTTTCCATCAGTGTATTAGCAAAGCAGCTCTGTGGTTTAAAGTCAATAATTTTTTGATTAAAATTTATGATTTTGATAATTTTTAATTTATATTGTTAATATCTGTTCTCTCAGAAGAAATTTCACTTTTCTTATGGACTTAGAGTAGGTAATTTCTGCTGCTCCATGCAATATGGAGCAGGAAACAGAGAATACAACACAGCTGGCTGGTTGAGATAGCTGGGAAATCAGCCTCCTCTGAATCTTCTCTTAATGGAGGTGGCAAAAACCAGAGCTTGGGACTTCAGGATCCAGTGATGTAAGGTGTGTAAATCCTGTGCATTCAGAGCCTGGGCTCTTGGGCTCCCTGAAGTGCATTCAGGCAGAGCCACATTGCAAAATGCATGGAGGAATTTTTTTCCCCATCAAAAAACTGCTGAAAAACCATGGTTGTTTTGGGTGTTGTCTAGACAGTCCTACTGTCTGCTAGAGACCTACAAAACAGGGAAGCCTTTTGCTGTGCTGGCAAAGCACATGGGAAATAACACACAACCTGACAGTCCTGGGGATTCTAATCAAATTAAGCCACGTGCTTACAAGCTCTGCTGAGCTGGAACCAAACTGCATTAGCTGGCTTTGACCTCTGCACAGGTCACAAACACCAAGCTGGAAACACCTGCCTCAGAGAGCAAGAAGCAGAAGCAAAGCCCTGACTGGTGCCTGCTGAGTGGTTCAGGCTGATACCAAGCCCAGAGAGTGGTTCTGGGTTCCAGCAGACCAAAGGGTTAATTCTGGTGTGATGTGTCCCCTGTGCTGTGATTTGGGAAAATGAAGTCAGACAAACCAGAGGGTTTGGCCAGCCTCTGTTGGCTTTGAGAGGATGTTCCTGTGTTTGGAAAAAGGGATCTTCTGCATGTAGAGAGGGATGGGCACAGAAGGATCTTCAGCAGCAGCATCTTCTGAGAGATGAGGGGAGACAAATGTGGGCTGGCTTGGAGCCTGCAGTCAGTGGGAAGTCAGCTGCTTCTGATGTGGGTGATGTGGGTGAATTTAGACCTGTGTTGTCACCTGGGTTTGGGTCACACCAATATGGAGCATTACCAGCACTGCTGAGCCACCTTCCCACACTGCAACACCTTCCATTGCCACTGCAGCTCCTCACAGGGACAGTGTGGGCTTCACAAGGATTTCACTGCTTAATCCCATTCTTTTTAATTGCAGTAGGATTTTATTTTTTCATCTGAAATGCTAATCATGGTGTGCTGAAACTCTGTTCCTTCAACACCATGGCAGAGCTTGCATGAAACACACTGGTTTAGTCCCATAAGTGTGCCAAACTGAAAATGGTGTGAGATTCATGGGTGTCAGACTTTTATGTGAGTAAAATTAAACCTACTCAGCACTGGAAACCTGTCAGGGATTGCTGATGGCATCCATTGTGGAAGCCATCCCAGGTGTATCTGGGACTTCACTTTCTGGCAATTTGCAGTTATCCATGGACCATGTTATAATAGTCAGGCTCAGTTTTTCATGCTTAAAGCCTTTAGGTGTGTGAGGAACTGACTCCTCTTCAGCCCATTTTCAGTGTGCCACATCCCAATAGAGGCTCTTTTGTTTGGTTTCACTTATTTTGAGAGACCCTTAATCATGTCCTGCCTTCATGAGGAGACTGAACATTTGCTTTGGGAAACCTCAGGATGTGAAGTGGATGTCTCAGAGGCAGCTAGTTCAAGCCAAAATTCTCCATATAAAGAATAAATATCTCTAACTATTTATGTTTTCTCATTGGAACATGGTCAGTCTCAATACAAGCCAATAACATTTATTTATCAACACTTGTAAGAGCAACCAATGATAAGCAAGTCTCCTTTTTATGTGCTGCAGGAACCCTTGAAATGCAGTTTAGTGCCAAGCAGAAGTCTGTGTTTTTCATAATTGTCAAACACTGGTAGCAATAAAAAGGTGCCTGTTCAGCTCACCCATAAGTCTCTAATAGATACAGCACCAGAAAGCAAAAATTAGTATAACATAATGCAACATGATACAATAATATGATACAAACCTGAGTGATAGAAAGGAATAAAAGAATCATCTCTGAAGACAAAGCAATATCTTGGCTCATTTTGCACAGTCCAGTGAATGGCTTCTCAGTCCATCTCCCCAGAAACTGGCAGAACAGAAACAGATGACAAAAGGCAAAAGCACATCAGAAATTATAGGAAATATGCTATTTAAACTAGGAAATATCCTATATCACAGTTACTATCCAAATTACATTACAAGACAAATATTTTCTCTTTTAAACTTGCGTATCACATCAAAGTGTCATCTAAGAACTACAGTCTAACCAGGAAAATATAGACACTCCCATTATTACTGCTTTTCCCTGGGCAGGGAAGGGAGGGAGAGATGAGACTGGTCAGACCTTTTGTATTTCCAGTTTTCAAGGACCCCTTCACCAGTTTGCCTCACCTCCCCTATTCCAAAATTGTCTAGTGTGTTACCAGCATGATCTTTAAAATAAAATAAAATAAAATAAATAAAATAAAATAAAATAAAATAAAATAAAATAAAATAAAATAAAATAAAATAAAATAAAATAAAATAAAATGTAGTTTTAAAGATTAGTTTTGCTTGCTACTTTTTTCTATGGTTGCCTGCTACTTCCAAGCTGCTCTTCAGACCCTTGAGTGTTATGCAGTTTATATATATATCTAAATCTATTAAAGCACTGGATCATTGAATTTCTGTTAGCATATCAGAAGAATAAAATACAATACCAAAAGTACTTTAGACTTTGTTTCATATGAACACTTTCAGGGATAAAAGCATCAGATGACCTGACAAAACGGCAATAAAATTTACATCAACTTTCCTGGCGCAGAATCAGGCCCAGAGAAAATCTTGAATGATTTGCTCTGCAGACCTCAGCCTATGAACATCTCACAAGATTCATCTCACAGATAATACAGATGAAGTGTTATTTTTTCAAAATATGGAAGTGAGCATTGAAGGAAAGCCAATACACAGTGAAAGGGCTCAGAATGTGAATGCTCCATCCAAAATCTTTTGGCATTTTCATTCGTTTTTTTTTGTCCTTGGGAGTGGCTGTCACTTTGGTGACCCTTGTGACACAGTGGCTTTGCTGCCCTCACTGGCACACAGCTGGTGTGAACTGCCAGCTATTCTCTCTTACATTCATGTGAAGACTTCAGTGCCCTGACGGAAGTCCATGGAACCAGTTCAGATTTGGCTAGACTCACGGAGAGCAGGATTTAACAGAAAGCAGAACTATTTCAGTAAATCTAAAAAATTCTCAAAGTTTTCCCAATTAAATGACATTGATACAGGCTGAGCTCATGGCAGCAACATCCCTGGGATAAACTACTGACATATTTGATAATTTGAAATAGCTTTGATACCTCCAATTTTTATCTGCTGTACAATTACACCTTGCAACTCCCTGATAAAAAACCCTCTTCATTTCCTACCCATGTGGATGTATTTGACTAAAATCACACAGCCATTGGGCCTCATACTACTAATACTCTTCAAAAGTTCAGTCTGAAGTTCAATACCACCCCAATCATCCAGAATGTCCTACCAGTTAAAACTTAATGCATTTGTGTAAAAGGAAAAAAACCCCAAACATACCAAAACCATTCTTGTCTATCACAGGGAGATCTAAAATGAAATAATTTTTGGTTTTATTCTGTTCCAGGTCATACTCCAAAAAAAGGTGAGCTATAGAAGTGATGAGATACAAAAGCAGTATACACCATTTAATTGATTTTTTTACCATTGTTTTTAAAATTAAATGTGATAGAAGATTTCTAGTGGGACAACCTACATGGTCCACTTAGATGCAGGTGGATCCACCTACTTTTCTAGCCTGTGCAACCATTCTGAGACTGTGCTAGCAGAACTTGGCTTTCTTTTTCTGACTTCCAGCAGGAGAAAACTTTCCAGAATTTAATTTCTGTGATGTCTGTCAGAGAGCATGAGTCTGTTCCCTGCACTGAGATCCTACTTGGTCTCCTTTGATTGCTTAAGTTTTACTTTGAGTTCCTGGGTTCCAGATATGGAGAGTTCTCCCTTGAATCTGCCAGAACTTGGACCAAACCTACACCTCCCTTATCTTCAGGTGGAACCTAGACATTACTCAAGATTTTTGATGAGATTTTTTTGTTTGGTTGGTTAGGTGTGGTTTGGTTTGTTGGGTTTTTGTTTGTTTGTTTGTTTTTGTGGGCTGGGGTTTTTTGGGGTTTTTTGTGGAATTCAATTACAGGATGCTTTATTCTTCTGCCTTTGTGGGATACCCACACACATGTAGTCCCTATTTCAGCTGGAATGTTGATCCATTTAGCCACTGCCTTTTAGAAAATAACATACCTCTGCAGGCAAATATTTATGGGAAAGCTGTCAAAAGGAGTTTCTCTGACTGACTTCAGATCTGAGTTACGCTGAGGAGTAGAAAAATCTTGCAGTGCAAATTGGAGACAGCCCACATTATTAGTATACAGGCACAAGCAGATGTATCCCACATGATTCTTTTATTCTTAAGCCAAACATTCCAGTGGTTTAAGCATCTTGGTGATTATTTGCAAATTATTGACTCAGCCTCCAAATTCATTTCATGCTAGGGAGCTTTCCTTATAGCAGATTTTAGCAGATTTTCCCGTAAAGCTGCAAAAAAAGGTTACTTGTTCCCTTTCTTGCTTTTCACTTGCTCAGGAGTGAAGTTACCTTGGCTGCTCAGAGTTCCCTTTGCTTTGCAGCCCATGGCTGGATGGATCTGAATGCAGCACTCACAGCCATGGCTCTCTTCTCTCCTGGACAGGACAGGTTCAGTGCCAGCCTTCTCCCATTGAACCCTAGCAAAATCTAATTATCTGTAACAAGCAAAGAAAAAACCTGCTTCCTTTTCAGGAAGTCCTGGGAAATACCTAAATACCTAAATACCTAAATACCTAAATTTGTCCTGGGTTGACTATATGATGCTTTTATCCCCAAATCGTCTCATTGGTTTATGCTGAATAATAATAAGTTTTGCACCTTTAAGACTTGTTGCAGAGAGTGAAAGGGGGGAGAGAAGAATCGCACAGTTCTTTTTTTTCTTCGCTCAGACATTGCACGTACTCCCCCGCATTCCTCCTCCAGGACTGTGTTGTCTGCGGACAGACAGACGGCAGGACAGAGAGCTCTCCTTTTGCTTTTGGTTTGTTTTAGCTGGCTGAGGCAAAGAAGAGTCCCTGGACTGTGGTTTTTTCTTTTCCTTTTCTTTGGACCTCTTGGAACCTGCTCTGGACTGAACACCCAGGGAAGCACCGGCAGCTCACACCTGTGGCCACCGGGCCAGGCCGGGCCTGGCCTGCGAGAACACAAGCAGATGTATCCCACATGATTCTTTTATTCTTAAGCCAAACATTCCAGTGGTTTAAGCATCTTGGTGATTATTTGCAAATTATTGACTCAGCCTCCAAATTCATTTCATGCTAGGGAGCTTTCCTTATAGCAGATTTTAGCAGATTTTCCCGTAAAGCTGCAAAAAAAGGTTACTTGTTCCCTTTCTTGCTTTTCACTTGCTCAGGAGTGAAGTTACCTTGGCTGCTCAGAGTTCCCTTTGCTTTGCAGCCCATGGCTGGATGGATCTGAATGCAGCACTCACAGCCATGGCTCTCTTCTCTCCTGGACAGGACAGGTTCAGTGCCAGCCTTCTCCCATTGAACCCTAGCAAAATCTAATTATCTGTAACAAGCAAAGAAAAAACCTGCTTCCTTTTCAGTCCTGAAAGCTGTACCCTCATTAACCAGCACCCAGCCTGCTTAAATTGAGAGAAATCACTCATGGCTGGCCATGGTCACACCTGGAACTGGCCCAGTTCTCCTTTAAACTTGAGCAAGCACTGGGAAAAGGTACTGCCTTGCAGGGGTAAGGCCCCAAATCATTTTGTTGAGGCAGATCCATGCAAACATCCTTATGCAGCTGCCAAGGAGTCTCCAAACATGCACAGGGAGCAGGGCTTTGGAGGCAAACATGCACTGCCAGGCTGCTCTTGGTGTATCCACCATAACCCTCCCACCATGCACAGGGTGGGACCTGGAGTGCAGAACTGAGGTCATTTTATTCAGGACAGACCCACAGGACTCATTTTACTTAAATGCAGCTGGTGTTGAGGGCTGTGTGCACTTGGATCTCCAGGTCCTCCACCTTCTGCTTCAGAACCAGGGCCTTGCTCCCTTTACCCCAGCAATGCATTTATATAACTGTTCAGACAGGGATTTTTTTGCAGTGTAGAAAGGAAAATTACAGTGGCTGCTCACTTAGAGCAATTACCTTCCTCCCCAAATAGTCCCACTCCTTTCAGCAAGGGGTCACTGAATGTGAATAAAGAGGAAAAGGTTGCCCATTCATTATCTTGCATAGCTGAGCTTGTTCTTTATGATTTTAGCTTCTTTTCTGATCTGAAGGCACACAACCATGGGATCTGTGGGAGCCAAGGCTGAAGCTGGCAGAGGTGAACTCACTGGCTGGAGTCAATTTGTTGATCCTGCCTGCTCAGTGACATTTTCTTTCCAAGTCTGTTCCATCTTTGGAAAGTCACCCTGCTCAGACTGGAAACTATGAAGAATCTTCTTTCCTCTGTTCTTACAAATTGGCTTCTCAGCACTCCAGAAATCACTGCTTCCCTAATATATAAACAGAAATATGGATGGAAAGTTCAAATGTGTGCCATTAACAGTGGATGGTAATGAAGTTTATATTTACGAATTATGTCAAATTCTGATTTCATTACTTTGAACTTGCTACCCTAAGGACAAAATGTATGTACTTCTGGGCTTCAGAAATCTGCACATCTATAAAACAGTGGAACAGTAGTGGTAGTGTGTTGTTTTCCAAGCCTTTTTCCAAGCCTTAGAAGTCCTTCACATCTTTAAGTCCACCAAAAGAATACATTGAAAAACATGTCTCCTTTTCATACAGCTCTCTTCCTTAGGAAAGAAAGAAGTTTAGGCACACAACTGTTTAAGATTCAACTTTTCTTAACTATCAACAGATAGTGAAACAGATGCTGGCAGGCAGTTCTTCCACACCTGAAGATACAGAATTACAAACATGAGAGGAATAAGAAATGCTCCCAGCATGCAGACACTGCTGGTGTTCAAGAGGCCCCACAGTTGTGCATACATCACTCTGTAAGCAAATGAGCTCAGAGTCTTGGCATATTGAGGCAAGAGCTGCATCAACCTTGACCAAGGGGTGTTATCTGTGCAAATCACAACACACACAGAAAACAAAATAAGAATTGATCTGTGAGCTTCAGAGCAGCCTCTGAACCAACAGTGCTTCTAGCAAAAACACACAGTTCTTGACCTGCTCCAACTTTAGTCATTCACTAAAAACCTTCCAGTGGAATCTGCTGAGTGCTGTTGCCACTGTGTAAGACTAGATACAGAGTAAAATTATATATATCTTATATATATACACACAAATATATTAAAATATTATATTATAATATTATAAAATAATTATAATATTATATTA
>NW_005054675.1:85204-96810 GCF_000277835.1 Geospiza fortis | reverse complement strand
ATACAAAACATAAGATAATATAATTAATATAATATAATATGATATAATTAATATAATTAATATAATATAATAATATATACACATACAGAAATGAGCATGGATACGATCGAATAAAAAACAGAAAATACTGGAAAATTTCATTGTGCAAAGCCTACAGTGTTGGCATGAACAATTCAGGTTCTCATTCTCATAGATATTTGTGCAGGGACGCAGAGGCACTGAATTAAGAAATCAGGCACCCTGGTAATGTTCATTGCTCTTTCACAGTGTTCTGGTACTGCCAGAGCCAAGGCACCTCCAGAGGATGAACTGTCCCACTCTTGAGAAAAATGCCTTAAAGAGAAAGGATTTATCACCTTCTGAAGGGATCTCTCCCCATCAGGACTACATGTAAAACAAGCTTGTAGCAGATGTTTGACTTTCACAAGACTGAAGTTAAGGGAGATGAATTCCTTCCCTGCATTAGTCTGTCTGCTTGGAAAGTTGAAGGTAATGGCACTTCACTCTCTCAGAGTGCTCATCTGAAGATCACTAGTGTAGGTATTGCAGTACAAATACTCTGAAGAGGCACAAAGGTTTCTGGAAGAAAAGAGTTTGAAATAAATAGGCCCACAGCTTCACAAGTTTTTGGAAATATATTTCCATAGGAGGAGAAAAGGCAGGAATTGTGGAAAAAGCTTGTTTTGAACATCACTGAGGCACAAGGAAATTCATACCTCTTACCAAACATCCTAATGTTCAGCTCTGTGGCAAAAAAAAAAAGCCTTGGCTGTTGATGCATCCAGAAGCACATCAGTCCTGCCGAAATATCCAGTGCAATAAAAATATATCAAGTATTCCAGGATAATGGAAAACACAGACTGTCATTGGTTTGTAAGAGAAGTTACCACAGTGAAGCCTTGCAGGAATTCTCATCAGGCTGAAATGAGTGGGCATTGTACCAACATAAATGTTTATTATTCATAGCAGTTATGGGAATATACATTTAAAACCCTTCATCATTAGCCTCATTCACAAAAGCTGTTCATCTGCTCCTCTGTGGATACTACAGCCCAGACTTTCTCCCCAGCCTATGTGCAGTCCAACTTTCTTTTTCTTCCTAGCCAAAAAGGCACAGTCTGCTCCATGTGAGAGTTCATTTTTAGCAGCCATTTATCTATTTATCACATTTATTTCACAAATAAAATTATATAGGAAAAAGAGGCTTTGAATCTCAAGGATCATTTTCAACCTGTGGTATTCTTGAGGCACCTCTAGTTAGTAACTAGAAGGTATTAGTGATTTTGCACTAAATAGGAGTATTGTCCTTGGACAATGATTCTAGCACATTTCCTGTCCTGCAACAGTTTAACTTTTGATTTCATGTTGGTTTATTTTAAAGAATAAAAGATATGCCTTTCTATAGGGATATTACAGACAGAATCCTGCAGAAAACTGCTGCATCTTTGCAGCAGAAATATCCACTCTCACAAATGATACTTTAATATGATAATCTAAACTAAAGCTTGCAAAAAGAAAATGAAATCTCTGAAGCTGTCCAGCAATTCATCAAATCTCCCTTCATCCTGAAAGGAGAGGGCCCCACATGGAGAAGAGACTGGCTCCACACCAGGGGGCTGTGCTGGACTCAGAGTGTGAAATAAGGAGAATTTTCTTTGCCAAATGCAGGCACGTGGCTGCACTCCCCAAGCCAGCTCCCATCAGCTCAGTCCCTCTCCATACCCCTGTGCATGTCCTTATCTCCTCCCTGCTGTGAAGCACCATCCCTCAGCTCAAACCTCACTAAGCAGAACTTAAGCCAAAGCACATGGCCTTAATTTGGGCACATGAGGAGCAAGTTCCAGTTATTGAGAGCAAACTGGGTCAAGCACCCCATTTTAACAGCTTTAACAAAATGTGGACTGCTTAAAAAAAGCTTATGAGGTGTGGGATTTTTTTTTTCTTAAGTAACTTTTGCAAGGACATGAAATGAAAGGCTGAGTCTGAGGGACATTTGGCTGTCCTTGCACTCTGAAAGCAAAGGCACTCCAGGGTACATGAATCCTCTGTGAATAGGAATATTTGTAATGTCATCCAATAATGTCTTATTTTCCATTTGTCTAAGTGTGTGGCCAACTGCCTTCTCACAGCCCAAGACCTAAAGCTCTTTTATCACCTCTTAGCTGGTTCCACTAACAAATTGGCTTTGAGTTCCTCTGTAACGTGTGCCAAATCATATCAAGTCCACTAGAGAGGCAAGATGGACTGTATCTTTTACATTTGCATAGGGGTTCTCAAATGGGGAGGTTGTTAGGTCGACTGATAACTATTTGTGGTCAACTTTTTTTGTGAAAAATGATCTGTCAAACACATCAGCCTAATTACAGGGGCTCAGTTTCTGCCAAGATATAATTAACAGCCTCACAGTGATATTAAGTGCTCTGAGAGTTCATTTTGAGATGAAACTTGGCCTGCAAGACCCATGTCCAGGACTTTTATTTTTGCAAATATGTTTTTGAATAGGATAATTATTATAACTCTGAACTGATCTTTTAAAAACATTTAAAATTATTTGCCTATTTCTAGCAGAACTATACATTTCAAAGCATGGGTTTCTATCACTTCCAGCACTGTAATTTGGGGTGGCCACTGTTGTTTAGTCCCTCATGCAAGGATCAAGGGGGAGGATCAAATGACAAAGTGTAACTACAGAAAATTAAGCTAAATGCCAGGTTTGATGCAAACAGGAATGGGATCCCTTCTCTTCACTTGCCCTCAACTCAGTCAGATGTAAGCAGTTATTTGAGAGCAAATCTTTAAAGCCACGAGACAGCGAGAGCCCCCCACCCCTGCATTGCTGCCTCACCAAGGGCCAGGCCAGCAGGGAGCTCTGGGGGCACAAAAATGCCATTTTGAAGGCAGGACAGGTCATTTTGGGGTCAGCCAGGGGCTGAAGTGCTGACACTGGAGGGAAAGTGCTCTGTGTAAGTCTGTGTGTGCCTGGGAAGTGTCTGGCTCAGCAGCACAGATCCTGTCTGCTGCCTCTGTGATGAGCAGCACAGTCACTGGATGGTGACAGTGTTCTGGTTTTTGGAGTCCTTCCATGGCAAGATGGCACAAACCCCCACTCTGCCACCACTGCTGTGGTACCCAGTGAGCTGAGTATCCTCCCAAACAGCTGCTTAGGAACACACCAACCCAAAATTACATTTCTGACACAGGCTACACTGCTTTCCTTCCACATTTCTAAGTTAAAAATACTGGGAAAACCAGTTCAAGTTCTCACTTTCAGCCTGCAAGTGACTGCAAGCTAAGAGCAGTTTCAGCCCTGCTTAAGGGGAGAGCTAAGGATTTCCCTTGCTGGGCACAAAGCTCTCTGTAAGTTAGAATTAAACTCTATCAGAGCAATTTACAGAAAGATAAACTCAGGCATTTAATTCCCTATCTGGAGAGCTGGATACGGTAAAGAAGCTGAGATTAATCTGCATTTATCATCTCCTGGTATTAGGGCTGGCAAGGTAACCTGCTCCTATGTAATTGGACTAATAGCTGTATTTTATTAACATCATTAAATCAGTGCTGCCTAGTAAACTTTCCTTTTAGCTGCCTTATCTGCCCTGGGAAAAGGACTGGAAGCACATTCTTCCACATTGTGTGTGAATCAGGCATGGACACAGATGAGTCAGGGGGCAGCCCTGGTTGTTTTCATGAGGAAGAAGCAGGGATTGCTGGGTTTGATGAGCAGGGTACCAAAGAGCTGCTGCACTTGGGCTGGGCTGGCTGCAAGCAACCCCTGACAGCACAGAAACCCCAAATTGTTAATCTCACAGAGAGAAAACACAGTTATATCTGTGAAAAACACCAATCACTTGTCTTTGGCATTTTAAAAGTTTAATAGTAAGAAAAACATAATATATTATTATTAATAATTATATTATTAATATAATATATAATATAATAATTATATTATTGTTTTTATATATTATTATTAATATAATATAATTAGAGTAATAATAATTTGAACAATTTGGATTAGGACAATACAAGACAATAAAACAAAGAGTTACAGACAGTCCGGGTAACCCTTTCTGGGCAAAATAAGCCTGAAAAAGGACACACGTTAACAGAGGATTAACCCTTAAAAGCAACAGCCTGTTGCATATTTATACACCTCATACATGATGCATAAATTCCATTCAAATACAGGATTGTGTCTGGTCATCATCAGCTTCTTCCTCTTAATCCTGACGGTGTCTTTATAGCTGAGTGAGGCAGGGAGAAGTTCGTTTCATCTGATAAGAGAGCAATAAATTCTCTTTTTCTGAAAGATTTAGGTGTCCTGTGCCTGCTGTCTCAGTGGGAGTACCTCATTCCTCTCTTTTTAAAAAGGTATCTTATATAGCATAGTTTCTATTTTAACCTTATGTGATAACCTAGAACTATATTTAACACACTACTTAAGAAAATTAATACAGCATAACTTTCTAACATAACACACATAATATTCATTTTAATATTTGTGATAAGCCAATCATAAAATACGCTTTTTTCACATATAGCAAAGGAAAAGGGCAGCTTGATCTGCCTTGCCACAGGGTGTCTCAAAGCAAATGAAGATTTTGTATTTATTGTCTTCTTTGATGGTAAAGGATTACGAGGAGAAAGCACCTCCTTGTGTTGTGCCACAGCCATCCTGATGAGGCTGCATTTTGTCAGGCTGCAGTTTGCACAGACTACATTATCAAAGGAGATGCTACACAAGGAAAGAGGGCTGGGCATGCTTGGAGGCACTGGATGATGAGTAAGATGCAAGCAAATAAATAGAAATGGGAAAAGAAAACACAGGCCCAAGAAGTGCTTGCCTCACTTGGTTTGGTATTTGAAGTCTGGTGGATTTTTTTCTTTTCTAACCATTTGCCCTTATAACTGGAGCAGTAATGGGTGAAGAGAAATCCTCTTTTCCTGCTGGTGCTACGTCTGTTTTCCCAGTGTCTCTCCTGCTAGGGTAAAGTCTTCTAAATTCCCCACAACCTGAGTTTTGTTTCTGTGAGTCCTGAATATTTACTTCCTCAACAAGGGATACCCTATAAAGGGAACATCAATATGGGTAAGGTAGAGAAGTGAAATTATGTGGAAATTGAGGAAAATGAAAATCAATAAAATAGCTATGCAAGCCCTAAGTGGAAAGCACAAAAAGAGAGGAGAAAAGTCTTCCAGACTTGTAAGGATTGGAGTGTGTGTTTTGAAGAGATGGGCCCACAAAGACCCAAAACACTGGAGAAGAGGTCAGGAGAGGAGATGGCCACCAGCAGTAACTGTTCACCAGTTTATTTATTATGATTTATTCACTGAAAAGGTTGTCAAGCATTGCAACAGGCTGCCCAAGGAAGTGATTCAAGGTGTAGTGGGGGACTTGGCAATGCTGGTATAATGGTTGGACTCCATCATCTTAGAGGTCTTTTCCAACTTACACATTACTGTGATTCTGTTTTCCCTCTGTCTTAACAGTGAACTCCAGGCACCAGACAATGTCTTGTTAATATTGATGTAAATTAGACACAAAAAGAGCAGTTGCATCAGTGATGTGGCCACAAAGACTTTTTTGTGTTGACCACAATAATGACAAAAAACCTAATTATGGTCATGCCAAACAAAGTGCCACTTACAGCAGCCTTGTCAAAGTTTTTTATGTCACTTACTCTGATTAAAGGTTTGTCTGTGGAATTGCTGCCAGAACTTGCATTCTCTGAAACAGTCAATATTGATATAACATAAAAATGCCTCTGTCTATATGTTAATGCCTTCTCTCAAGGAAAAAAAAAAAGTGGATCATCCTGTTCTTCATCTGTTTTTCTATGAAGTTAATTTAAAGCCTGAAATAAGAGCAGCCCACTGAGATGAGCTTGTCTGATTGTCATCCTGGAGAGTGATGAGTGTTTCAGAATACGAATGTGATGTCCTTCAGGGCCTGGCTGAACTAGTGCCTAGCTGACAACATTTAAGCAGCTTGGCACTGCCAGGACTCACACTTTGCAAACCAGGCCGGGGAAGAGGTGGCCCAGGGTGGGAGAAGAAAGTCCCAGTGATTCTCAGTGCCTTTTGCCCGATACCTGGAGCAGCTCATCCTCTCTCTTTGTTCAGCAGCCTGTGCTGCCCTGTGGGCCTGACATTGTGGTGCTGTGATGGTATTTCTGTACAGAACTATTTCTTTACAGAGTTCATGGCCTGCACCTTCAGAAGATGTTAATTTCATATAACATGAATTTCAGTTCCCAAAGCTAGACTAATCAAGCATGCTCTTGTATCCCATCAATGTAATAATAAATTAATACATAATCAAACTCATGTATTTATTGTTGCAAGCCATGACAAATGGCTAAATGCTATGGATGCCACATTAGAGGAGGCTTAACTCCTTTTGCAGGTATTTGCTTTCCAGTGTAGAAGACCCTTTGTTTCCATGCATTCCCTTCATTAGCTATCATGATTTTATAGATAATTTTTACCTGGAGGAGGTATTTCTGTTTTAAACTAGTATCAAAAATCCTTCCCTTCCCTTCCCTTCCCTTCCCTTCCCTTCCCTTCCCTTCCCTTCCCTTCCCTGGGGCTGTGGGGCCTGGGTTTCAGCCTCTGCTGGGAGCTCAGCCTCTGCAAACATGGCAGGTTTCACTCTGCTCCAGGGCTTTTGGTTTTACAACTCATTGTTCTGGATTTGAACTGGAAAAGCTAGCTGTTTAAGGTTGCTGCTTTTCCAGGAGAAGTACTCCCACTTTTATATGTTAAGAAAAAATCCTTCCCTTCCCTTCCCTTCCCTTCCCTTCCCTTCCCTTCCCTTCCCTTCCCTCCCCTCCTTTCTCCCTTCCCACATCACTGAAAATAGATGTGTTTCTTTCACATCACCTGAGAGCTGCTACAGAGCTGTGAGAAGCAAAGGCTGGGTTGAATCAGGAAATTCTCTTTATTATGACAGCCTCGGGGCCCCGTGCGTTTGTGTTTCTTCGCTCGGTGCTCTCCATGTGCCACCTGCAGGCTGAAGCCATGTCCACATGGGACTGCTCCCAAAGTGCTCAGTGAATTTCTTTTAATTCCTGAATATAAGCAAGGCCCAAAAGCTTCATCTGTCCTACAAATTCAGGTTCAAACTCAGCCTCCTTTTACTTTTGTCATTGTCGATGTAGATAAGATGCAGATTGTTCCTTTTCTAGTAAGCACAGGTTTGAATTAATCCAGCTTTCCTCAGATCACATCTCAGAGCAAGGATTCCAGTTTCAAGGTTGTGCACATCTGCATGGCTTTGTCTTTTATCAGAAGGGAAGGGAAGGAAGGCTGCTACTCCTATCACAAGCTCAGTGCAATTCACCCATGGGATAATTTCCACAGAGCAGTTCAGTGTGGAAAAAGCTGTCTGGCAATGAATACTCAGGTGGTTCATTAAGGAAAATTCTGGTGGAGAAACCTGGTGTCTAGAAGTGATGAAAAGTTAATGAAACACGCACAACATCCCTGTGATCTGCAGCTCATTTTGAGCAGGAGCTGATCTTACACAGGTGCGTCTGAGGATTTTGGTGAATGTTTCATGGGTTTTTGTGCATGACCCAGACCTGGAAGTCAGCAGGGAAGGGAGCAGCTAAACTGCCAGGTGCACAGAAGGAACCAGGGCAGTGGAGGGAAAAGGGGTCCCTCAACGTTTCTGAATGAGAAACAGGACAACAATAAGTGAACACAAGGATTTTAAATCTGTAGTACCCTGGCTACCAGCTCTAAGCAAATGAGCAGCTAATTAGTTGAAAGAAAGTCTAACCAAGAAACTAAGATACAGTGAAGAACAGGATCTTGTTTACAGTGCTGCAACAAGACTAGAATAAAATGTTGGTTAACACGCATTTTGCAGCCCATTGTTTGTTTGAGAAGCTTGCTGGGGTATCTCTATTAGATCTGGTCTGCAAACAAGTCAGTGCAGTGTAGAAAAGGAACTGGTAATGTGTATCACATGGCTCAATCCTACTTTTCATAGCAAATGCATTATAAAGTCAGACAGATGCTATCTAGGAAGCAGGGGGAATCTCCAAAAAATGATACAGAATACTCAGATTCTGTAAACTTGCAGATAAATTTGTTCCAAAGCTCATACCACCATATAACATAAACAAAACCGAGCTGTAATGCTGAATGCTTATGAGCTTACAATTTCTTTTCCAGCTATGTGTAAATTATGAATGCATTTTGCTGTTCTGGATTGTGTAGTTAATAAGACTCAGCCTGCTTGGAAATTGGCTTGTCTGTTAAGAAAGGCAGGGTATGTGTGAAAGAGGAATGGATAACCAACAGGCTCACAGCTCTGGAAATAACACCTCCTGACAGAGTCTGAGTAGAGCAGCCCTTCACCCAGGGAGAGGCACTCAGCCTTGCTCATGCATTACATGCCCTGACTGCCCTAGCAAGTGAGGCCCTTTTCCCTGCTTCACCAAGCCCAGTGAAACAGCCTTCCATGGGGAAAACACTTCCCAGCAGGCTCCTTCCTCCCCTTGTCTTACAGATTTTCCATATCTCAGGTGCATCAGGTGCAGGTTTCCTCAAATACTCAGTCACTGACAGGCACGAGATAACCTGGAAACAGCATGGAATGCTGAGATGGTGGAAAGCAAAAGTGCGAACTACAACACCTGAAGAATATGGGACACTATCCTTACAGGATGAAAGCTCACCTGGAGTTCACACAGGTCTTTTCTATGCATATCATAGATACTTCTGAAATAAGATGGCCACTGACATGAAAGAGAGAATTCAAGATGTAAAATAAAATCCTGTTGGCTGTGCATTTCTTACTCTATTCAAGTGCATAGCAGGGTCTGGTGTTTTTGCAAGGCTCCCTTGAAAATCCCTTGATGATTTGGCTTCAATAGAAACAGTGCATAAAATGGGTGTTTTAATCTGTGTACTTAAGGATTAAAGAGTAGATCACAAAAGTCATCAAAAGGCAGGAGGAAGTAAGAGGTGGAGATAGAGTGACCAGCTCACAAGTGAGAATGGACCTGCTCAGCAGCTCCCAGCAACACCTACAAGAGCTTTGCTCCAGAGGTTTTCCCTTGAAATCCTCTTCCCCTGAGCACCACAGGCTGCAGGATTCTCAACTGCCCCCTGGGCAGAACAGCTAGGTACGTGATTTTCTCTCCTGATGTTTTTCCTTTTCCTGAAATTCTCTTTTGCCTGCTGGCAATTATTTGCTGCTCCCAGACATGCTTTGTAAAGCCATGAAACCACTGGGGAGTCATTGGTGAAGCAGCCTCAGAAATGCTGCTGACCTGATTGCAAAGTATCACATTAACAAAACCAGGACTTTTTCCCCCTGCTCAGCCTACCAGCAGGGTTTCTGCTTGATCACTCACTGTGTGGGAGAGGAATCCAGACACTGCTGCATTACTCACTGGCCTGAACAGGGAAAGCCTCTCCATATGTTTTTCCTAATGTGTGTGTACACATTACAAACTGAACCCTTGAATCAGTTGCTCTGATTTTGTGGTAGTGATGAAGGGATCAGAGTAGGCTGACTCTGACACAGAGGAAAAAAAAAGGTTTTTAACATACTGATGTCTGATTTTTTCCTTGGTATTCATGCCAACCTTTTTGATGGGCACACCAGCCTAGATGTGCAAAATTATTACAGCCAAGTTAGCCCAAATCACAAATCTGCTCTGGAAAGCATTATTGTGGTATCTCTTTCCATCCTTCATTTCAAGTATATATTATTGTAATGTGTGTCCATGGCCTGTTTTATTCAACTGTAGCATCAGATACTTGAGATTCAAATGCCATTAATCCATTTTTATTTAGTTATCCTAAACACAAAGCAATATTGTGTTTAGGATACACTGTGCACACTAAAGGAATGTGTTTAATTACTTTCAGCAGATTTGAATAAAGCAGTAAGAAGGAGGTAATTGCTCAGGTAAGAAAGGAGCTGAGTTTTACAGGGAAATTATCTTTTTAATGGGAAAATGAACACTGGAGAAAGCCAAGAGTGCATTTGTTTGATTTGAAAAGCAAAGAGAAGATGGATATAATGATGCTGGATGACAAAGACCATTGCTCAGGAAGGAAACCTATTTTTTTCAGTGTATGGGAGACCAAAGCTTATGGTCTGGCACTGATATTGACAATGAAATGGCTTTCAAGTAATACATTTTCCCTGTACAGGGTTTAAAGGCAATACTATAGGAAAGAGACATTAAAACAATGTGGTTTCTGAGAGGCAATAGGAGTTGAGAGGGGAGAAAATGGGCAGTGGGGTTCGAAAGGCAGTGAGTCAGCTTTGTGAGCAGCTGCTGGTGCTGGGCAGGCTGAGAACACCCTGGGAGAGGCTGGTGAGGAGTCCTGACTGCCAGCCCCAGCACTGCACCCAGCATGGACCAGGCTCTGCTCCCTGGGGCCCAGCAATGGGACAGGAGGAACAGGCAGAGAAAGTGATGCTCAGGAAGTTCCAACTGGAGAGAAAGTGATGCTCAGGAAGTTCCAATGGAACATGAGGAAGATTTTCTTTCCTGTGCAGTGACTGAGCACTGAACAAATTGTCCAGGGAAGGCAGGGAGTCTCTCTCACTGGAGATATTCCAGAACCTGTGCCATGATCTTTGGGATGACCTGCCTGAGCAGGGAGGTGGGAGTAGATGACCCATGGTGGTCCCTTCCAGACCCATTCTGTGATTCTGTCAAAACCTTGTGAACCCCCAACTTAGAAATCAGCCTCCAAATGGGCACTTGGGGGCAGTGGTTGCTCGGCTGTAAAGGAAGGCAGGAACAATTCCCCAGCTGCTGGGCAGGAACTGAGTGAGCACTTCCTTAGCCAAATACCTGGGATGTGAATGCAGCATGGGCCAAACCCTGAGCTCTTCAGGTCCTGGAGGGCTCCAGTTTTCAGAAACACTTTAATGTGCTGTCAGAGACCTGAATTACGAGGTGATTCTTTGGTTTTAATTTGTCTGCATTTCTCAGGGCAGCATTTACCCAGGGAAGGGCTCAGGAAAAGAGGTGGGTGCTGTTCTTTAGAATTTGTTCCTTCTATTTATCTATTGGCTGTTCATGGTTTTTTACAGAACGAGAGGAGAAGCCTGACTCAGAGAAGGCTACAGGTGACATTGTACCAGGACCAGCTCCAGTGGATGTTGGGATGGACATTCTGGTTTTCAAGCATCTCAGTGAAGACATTATTTAATTCCAAATCCTTAAACACCATTGAACTCCTTTATCTCCTTCAGACTGGCAAACACCAAGAAGAAGAGAACATAACCCTTTCAAATGTCCCAACACTCCTCAAAAAAGCAGACCCAGCAATAAGGTAGGATGGCAGAGGAGTTGGAACTGCATGTTTTTAAGGTTCCTTCTGACCCAAACCATTCTACAACAAAGGGGACAGATCCAAAACTTGCTAATGGTCTACGGAAAGTCCTCTGAAAATTGCACAACTCCAAAGCTGTGGAGGTTCTTCAGCATGACTTTTCCACAAGGAAAACCAGATGTACTTGGCATGGTTTCTGTGGGTAACAGAGAGAGGGGTGCACAGATGTGCATACGTGGATGTGACAGCTCCTAACCCCACCTCAGCTGATTTGATTTTCAGGGCCCTCTGCCTGG
>NW_005054675.1:74645-85163 GCF_000277835.1 Geospiza fortis | reverse complement strand
CAACACTACAATAAAGAGGGATGATGCATAAGAAATTAGGGCTTCTTTAAAACTTCTTGATGAAACACAGTAAAGGTGTAAGGATTTGGTCACGAAAGGTTTTATGAATTACAATTTCAAGGTTCAAAAGGACAACTAAGACAAATGTCAAGGCCCCACTCTTCAGAATTATTCCAAAGAGGGAAAAGCAATCCAAAGAAAATAATGATGATGATTTCCGTGCACCATCCCCATCACAAATTTGGGAATAATTTTAAGACACCAAAGTTTAGTGGTGCAAACAAATATCAGAGAGAAGATTTATGGTGTTTTATAATGTAGTTTTGTTTCTTTTATTCTATGCCAAATTGCCCAGACTCTGCGATGCATTAGGACATAAAAAAGCACAACTGTCAAAATCAAAGGGTAATGTGGATGAAAAAAACTCTTTAAAATAATGAGATCTCTTTCTCCACCTCTTCTGAGATCTCACTTTCATAATTACATAAGAAAGACTGAATTAAGTCTTTAAGTGCAAAACAAAACTCCTTCTTAAAGATATATTAAATTTGTCATGTTTTATGCACAAATCACGGCTGCTAATTTTATGCATTATTCATTTTTTAATAATCTGGGTTTTGGCCCTCTCAGCTTGTTAACCAAGGGAGGCAGTGCAGTGTTTCACAGGAAATAAACTCTGTATAAGAAAGGCTGGAGAAGCTTTTAGGGATTTTCCTGACGTGAGTCCTCATGGACCCTGAGCTTTCTGCTCCCAACATTTATTTAACAGGAGAGCAGCTGGAGGCGCCCTGTCTCACTTCAGGGGGTGCAAAAGGCAGGAGTGAGATGTGCTCCAAGCAGAAGGGCTGCAGGACCAGCCTGGCTTTGATGTTGTTTTTCTTCAGAGGCAAACCCAAGTGGAGAGATTGAAAAAGCTGAGAGATAACGCAACATGTACTTTAAAGACTATTATTTTCTGCAGGCTTGGCAGCAAATTGAAGTAGGAGTCCTGTTTGTTTGCTCCAGGCAGTTCCAGGATCTGTCCTTCTTGCAGGGTTAATTTTATTTTATCTTTTATAATTTCTGAATGACATTAAAAATGAGAACTTCCCTTGGTCAATCAGTTCAGCACATTCCTCAGCAGAGAACTGGATAGGAAAATTCATAGCCTAATCTTGGTAAATTTAATAGAGGCTGCTATCAATGGGATGATGATGATTGATGGCCATCAGTGTTAAATCTACATGCATGTTGCCAGAGGCAGGTCCAGAAAATGGGTAGAAGAGCATGGAAAGTTTGTAGATATTCAACTATCATCCATCACTACTTGGTAACAAAGCAGAAAGAATGAAAGAAAAGAATTATTCTGACATAAAACTGTTTTGTTGGCTGAAGAAAAACAGAGGCATAATTAATAATATATAATGCAGAATTAAGAGTCCTTAACACTTTCCCCTGAAAATGGTAACAAAGATCTGGGTTTTATCAGTTTTGTGTTGTCACAAACAGGCCATTTACCTGTGTGCATTGTAAAATTAACTTTTCTCAATTAATGCTAATGTCAGTTCTTTTTGTTCTAGTCAGACTGTTCCAAAAAAGCCATGAGCAATGTGGGATTAGCATTAAGGAGAAAAAAAAAAGAAAAAAAACCCCAAGCATATTATGCCTGGTGGATTTTTGCTGTTACAATTGCACTTCCACCTCTGCTATTAATAAGGCTCTGGGTAAAATTGGTTTCTTTGATGATAGAAAAAACAGTGACGTACTTCTAAAGAATTCTTTTCCTTGCAGAAGCTGTTATAAGCAGAACAATTGTGTGGATGCAAAGGAAGGCGAATTTCAGAAACAGAGTGTGAATCCTTCCCTCACAAAATCATTTAACAATGGCAGTGCCCATGCAAGCAGTCACCCAAAACCTGGCTACCGCAGTAGCCTGAAATCCTTTGCTTTGTAGTTCATCAGCTGTGTGGAGATGTAGGTGACAGAGCCTGGAGGAGCACAAAGATGAAGTGCAAAGGCCACCTCACATCTAACCCACCCACAGAACACAGCACCTTCCTCTCAGAAGTTAAAGAAGCTGTTCTGAGTGTGTTGTGGCCGATTTCCAGCCATGGCTTTGGCTGTCACAAAAAGTGTGAATTTAATCCCTTACGGGTGGCAGGGGTTTGTTGACTGGAGCCAGCTTTGAGAAACAGAGCACTTGAGTGTTTTGTATGTTGATGTTTCATGCCTGGGTAGAGAAGAGATGATAAAGCCACCACAAGTTTGGGTTTTACAGGCTGGATGAAAAGCACTGGCGAGGTTTCATTATTGCTGCTCTTCAAAAGCTCTCCCAAGTGCAGCCTCGCTGAATGCAGTGCATTCAAGCCATCAGGAAAGAAGAGTTGTGATATTTCACTCTTAGGGTAAGGAAATGAGTAAATGAGATACCACTGAGACCACTCTGTACCTGAGGGGCTCTAATTTGTCCTCACTGAACTGTTGGAAGGAGAGAAAGTGAAGAAAAACCTACTCAGAGGAAAGGGGCAATGATAAGTATTGTATTTGTGGGGTGCCCCCTGGCAGAAAGGAAGGAATGATGAATCTGACTCCAGGTTCTCAGAAGGCTAATAAGATAACAATATTTTAATAATAATAAAAATAAATAAATAATAATAATAATAGTAGTAAATAATAAGAATAACAATAAGGATAAGAATAATAGTAAAATATATTTTATTAATAGTAATAAATAAAACTTGTGACTTCCTCCAGATTCCTGACACAGCTTGGCACTGATTGGTCATTAAGTCATAACAATTCACATGAAACCAATGAAACAATCACCTGTTGGGTAAACAATCTCCAAACACATTCCAAATGAGCAAAACACAGGAGAAGCAAATCAGATAATTATTGTTTTCCTTTTTCTCTGAGGCTTTTCAGCTTCCCAGGAGAAAAATCCTCGGCAAAGGGGTTTTTCCAGAAAATATGAATGCCACAGATAAGGAGAGAGCCCTCCCTAGCCAGAGAGCATTCAGGTACTCTGGCAGGGTATCATCCCCCCTTTGCTGTGCCCTACAGTGTACCCTGGGCCTTTCCAGGCCAGGTGGCCCCTTGTTAAAAAGATCAAAGGGAGGCCAGATTGCTGCAGTGTCTAACACCAATCCTCTATTGCATCCTGCTCTTTCTCTCTCAGAACAACAACAACAAAAAAAGAAAATAAGAAAGAAAAAAAAATTGTTTTAGAAAGCTAAGAGCATCCTGCACTGTTTCCAAGGACCAAACACTGCTTGCAGAGCACAGGGAAAGGCCTGCTGAGGAACTGTAAATGATGCTGTTTGTTTGTTGACCACTGCCACTGGCAATACCTTCAGTGCACTACTGGGTCCCTCAGGACACCTTGCTCAGGTGCCTTGGGAATGCAGAGGACACCTGAGGCAGGGCCTTGGAGTGAGAAATGGATGGATTGAGTGTGAGAGGACCTTCAGGATGAAGCAGAAATGTGTTGTCTCCCTGTGAGCAGCCTCTGCCTTCAAGAGACTTTGAGGCACCCCAGGTCTTCCCCCAGCCCTTGCTGCGCCAGCTGAGCTCCCAGAGCACTGCAGCTCACATGGGCCTGGATCAGTTCCTGTGAAGAGCTGCAGTCTGCCCTTACCTAGAACAAAATCAACTCTTCAGGAGAATTGTTGCAAACAATATAATCCTGGGATGGGAGCTCTGTAAATGACGTGCTGTAACACGAGAACAAATGAAGCATATAAACAATTTATTCTCATCTGTCACAGGAGCTGCCCTACATAAAAACCAGATCACCTTTGGCTGGTGCCAGAAGTATTTGTAGCAAAAATAAGATGGACAGTCCTAGGATCACTGTGCCCCTTTTTGAAAGCACATGTGCTTATTTCTGTTCCCAGGTTTAGAACAGAGAAGTGATTTGGAAACACTCACAGGACATCCTGGCACAAATATAAGACCATGTTTAGGCAAATCAGAGCACAGTTAAATGTAATTTTGGAGGATTGTATGTTTGATTAATCAGTCTGGTGGCATTCTCCTGGGGAATAAGCTCCATGCTTGGACAGTGTTATGATTTACTCCCCAAATACCACAAGTGCCTGCAGTCCAGAGCACAATGGTTCCTTTCCAGTGAAACAAAATCCAACACACATCTTGGGACTCTAGCTGGTAGCTCCAGAGATATTTGCTGACAAGAGTCTGCCTCAAATGCTTCATGCAAGATGTATGTGACAGGGAAGAAAGGTTTTCCTCAGGTCTGTCAAAATTTTGGACCTGCATTCTGCAGAGAGATACATTGCTTGGTGCCAGTACTAAAACAAGTGTGACATTTGTATGTCCCCACCCCTCTCTCTCATATTGCCAAAGCATATGGGAAAGGTACTACAGGGAGCAGCTTTTTCCATACCATTTTTCCAGATGCATCATCTTTAACAGTCCAGTATGAATCCTTTTTGCTCTGCTGAGGCTGCACCATCAGGTGCATCATGTCTTCTCTCTCTTAGCCCTGTGTTTATGTGCCTGGCATACCAATGACCTTGTTGTTCCCTGACCATGCTAGATGCTGCTGATTGACATGAAAATTAAGCAGAACAGTGCTCCAAGTGGTTCCCAGCACAGAACCATTCCAAGGATACCAAGCAGGTCTCCAAGAGCAGGGCTCTGTTGTCTCCCAGAGGCTGTGATCCCTTTAGGGGTTGCTTACATTGATGTGCAGCTTGCATGGTGCTAACCGAGGCCACAGCAGGTTTTGGCTCTAGCTGTGGCCACAGAAGTAGCTCTTCTGTAAGGAGAACCTTCTCTGTGGCCTGGGTGATGCAGCAGGGAGAAGGCAGCAGAAGAAATCTCTCCTGAGAGCCTCCTTGGCCTTGGGTAGCATGACAGCAGGAGGGTTGTTCACTGCTCGTGCAGCTGGGCAGTGTGAACATGTGATTTGACGTGATGTGAAGTGATGTGATGGTGTCATGGCACTGCAGCACTGCAGGGCTTCAGCTGTGCAAGGTGTGGGTACTGCCAGGGGGGAAGGCAGGTGTGCCAAAGGATGTGCCCAAAGACATCCCAAGGGATGGGCACTGTGTTGTAGGATCCACCTCCAGGGGCTGGCTGGTGCTGAGAGGGAGAGAAAAGAGGCAAGAGTTCAATATTGTCTATTTCTAGAGTTCAATGTTGTTTATTTCCACATGGTTCATTTCAGGAATTTCTGCCGTGTAATCCCTAATGCATCTCTCAGATACCTTTGGCTATTAAATGATGTCAGTCCCACAGGATCCAAGATTATCTAATTTCTTGTCAATATCAAACTGTTACAGCCCACATTACATAAAGGAATTGACACTTCAGGAATCAGATGATGAAATCAATGTAATAGGTGAACACTGCATTCAGGTTGCGTCTCTGAAGGTGTAATTTAAAATCTCATTGATTTTAAATTCTGCAGCCTGTGCCTCCTGCTTGGGCCTGGCAGGATGAGATGCTGAGGCTGCGGAAAACCCCCTCTGGAGATACAAACAGCAGCACCAGTGCCTGAGAAGAGAAGGGAGACAACCTCCTGGAGGAGGGTGGGAGAAAGCTGGCAGAGGAATAGAAGACCCTGTTCTCAGCAAATGACATCAAAGTGCAGAGCAAAAGTGCCTTTCCTTCCCCAAAACACCTTTTAAATGCCCTGTGTGAGCACAGGTAGAAGCTTTTTGTAGAGCACGCTTTCTTGAATTACAGAAACCCTTCTAGACACAAATTTTATTCAGGAAGGTTTTCCATAACACCTTTGATAATGAGAAGTTGCTTACCTGAATGCGGGCAAGCATCCATTCTCTCTAGAACTTTGCAAATGGTCATAAGGTGAAGTCTGGGGAGAGGTTGTGGGGGATTTTTTTTTTCCCTTCTTTTCATTTTTTCCTTCAAGGAGAAACTGCTTGTGCAGCAACCAAGGCAGTCACCAATGTTCAGTCTGTTACACTTCCTGAGACCAGCCATTAATAGGACATTTCACTGCACAACAGATGATTTGAATGCTCTTATTTGAAGGGCAAATAGTCATGATTATCTTTTTGTAGATACAGAGAATATTTTAAAGAAGAATTTTAGTCTGTCTTCTCTGTAGTGCGGAATAAAGGATATATAAAATGTAGGATCCCTGTAGGTACAAAATTGTTCTTTTATGTTTTAACACTATTATTCTTAGAATTCACCTTGTTTTTCCTTTCTAATATTTTCACTGTTTTTGTTCTCTTAGCTAGTATCAAGAGAGGATATGTTGCTGCAAGTAAAAGAAAAGCTTTTCTCTAGGACTTCTCCATGCTCTAAAATTCCAGTTCTGTAAGCCCAAGTGACAGTTAGGTAAGGGACTCAAACAACCAGTTAATGAGGAGTTCTTCATTACTCTCACTGCAGGAAGAGCATAAAGTTCATTTGGTTTTCCTGTCCTTCACAGATGAGGCCTTGAAATTCTCTTTTGAATAAGTTTTCATTTTCTGTTAGCCTAAGTTTCTGTGGTTGTGTTTTTAAATTCTTGGTATCACAGTTGACACAGAAAAATGAACATGATTTCATGGTTGCATTTTATAGTTCACACAATTTGTATGTGACAAAAAGAAGTGGACAATGGAACAAAATCAGACATCAGTCCTGTTTCACATCTTCATTCATGGTCTCGATGATGGGGCAGTTTGCCCTCAGCAAGGAGGCCAATGACAGCAGACTGGGAGGAGAGGCTGATATTCCAGAGCCATGTTGCCAGGGCTGAACATGAGCCATCAAAGTGTCCTTGTGTCAAAGGACTGACAGCCCTGACAGGACTGGTGGGGGTCCCAGTCGTTGGTTTTTCTGAGTCTGGATTGAAGGCACTTGAGACAGTAGGTCATGTTCAGACTCAGGTGTTTATTATTTCTTATCAGTAAAACAGTCTCACTACTGTGAGTTCGGCAGCTTTTCATTAGAAGGCACAAAATGGCAACAATCTCTTGTTACAAGGTCTTTTAAGACTAAACTATCCAATTAAGAAGTGACACCTGGATTATTTTCCCTTTTAACCCAATAACTGATCCCAAAGAGCTGCAATGGGGACTTTTCTGCCCAATTACAAAATGCCCCCAAACCCATGAAGATGGAAGAAGAAGAAGCATGAAGAAGAAACCCAGGACAACACCCTGTGCCCTCCATCTTGCTTCCATCCACAGCATACTAAAAATCCCAAAACCTAAATTTCTCACCAAGTGATGCATCTACACTACTCTCTGTAATCTATTTCACACTTTTGTGGATTTATCTTGAAGTCTAGGAAACTTTCTCCATGAATGAGGGTCAGAGTCAATGCTCCCCTGGGGGTCAGGGCACCCCAGAGCAGACAGAGAAATATTCCCTGTGCCCTGGGTTTCCACAAGGACTCAGAATTGCACCCAGAGGGTGATGCCAGCAGGTCAAAGGAGGAGATCCTTCCCCTTTGCTCAAGCACTGGTGAGGCCACATGTGAAGCACTGGGTCCGGTTCTCCCAAGTGCTAAAGAGGCACAGACTTACTGGAGGGAGCCCAAATGACATCCAGAGGTCTCTTCCAACATCAGCCATCCTGGAATTCCATGATTAAGCTGCATGTTATGAACAGTAATGGAGACTTTTGAGATACACACTGCCAATGTGTTTCCAAAGTATACAAAAAAAATGAAATAATTTTGCTGTAATCATCTACTGTTCTGGCACTATGGTATGAAAGTTTTTAAGAAATAATAGCAGAGAGGTCTCTTGAAGTCTTCATAGTCATAGAATCATTACAACATAGAATGTCCCAAGTTGTAAGGGATCCACCAGGATCTCTTCAACAGCTCCAACTCCTGGGCCTGCAAAGACAGCCCTGAGAGTCACACCATGTGCCCGAGAGCATTGTCCAGATGCTTCTTGAACTCTGGCAGGCTTGGGGCTGTGACCACAGCCCGGGGAGCCTGTCCTTTTACTGCTGAAGCCACCTGCCACAGGGAAGGCCCTGGTTCAAAATCACCTTTGATCAGCTCTGCAAAGAGCAGAATTCTCACTAATGGATTTATGTCTTTAAACTCCAGCCCAGCTGCATCCCCTGTGACCATTGCAGTGGAGTGGGAAGCTGTGAATTGTCTTTGCACGCACTGTCCTTCTGACAGCAGTGGTCCTACGCTGCTCTTTAGCATCTGGAGGCAAAACTGAGCACAGCTCAGCCTTTGGGGCTGTAGCACCATTGTTACACCGTGTGTGTTACTGCTGTGATGCTCCTTTCCAGGAAAGTGGAAAGCACAGAGGGAGTGGATCCGCTCCATGAGTCACTTGTCAGGTTCCTGCAGGCCAAGCGAAACACAGGGCTTTAGCTAAGAGCTGCTTTTATGGGAAATATGGAATGCGACAGTTGTTTGGGCTGGAAGCTTCTCCAGTGACTCGGGGTCTTGCTCACCCAGGAGTGTATGAGCTGCTAAACACTCCCTAGGAAGTGAGGCTGGAATGTTTCATGCCTTTTTGGTCAGGTGTTTGTCTGCCACAGAACTTGCTAAATCTGCCTTTGGTGCCATGGGCATCCAGTTGTTCCTCTCTCTTCCTCCTGCCCCTTCTTCTTAACATTTTCATAAGGTTTCATTTTTTTTTTTCCCCTAAGAGAGTTTGCAAGAAATGAGTAAACGCTTATGTTGCCGTTTTTCATCTATTTATTTTGGCTGTTTGTTTTTTGCTCTGCTTTGGAGAGACTGTGGTGCATAAATAAGCTATGACCTGTCATCCCAGAGGGAGGGAATGGTAGACTGTGCATGGAAAGTCTTCTCTAGTTTTCCACTTGTAATTTCAGTAATGACACCATAATAAATGATCAGACTTTTTCCTGGAAGAAAATTTGGTGTGCTTCCTTTTAATCATGCAAGGTGTGTATGCTCAGGCTTTCACAGTAAACCTGAAACCAATTTGGAACATGTATCTTTAAGTCCTTCAAAGTCTATATCATACCCTGTTGAAGCAACTAATTAAGGTTTAATTTCACTGTAGTTTTCAGATACGAGGCAATCACTGTCTCCTGCCCTGCTGATAAGGGCTGCAGCAACAAAGACTAACACTCCAAGTGCTAATTTAAAGACAGAAAAAGAAGTTGAAAATAAAAATCTCCCCATTTGAAACTAAACAATTATAAAGCTACAGTGCCTTTCCTGCTGTGACAACCAATGGTAAAAATAATAAATGAGAGATATCCTTAATCTATAGGCTTCACTGTCATTTAGGGGTAAAATTTTTTTGTGGATTTTATGTGGGGTTTTTGTTATAGGAGTTTTATTTTTTCCTGGTTTTGTGTGTGTGTTTTAATTTGGGTTTTTTCTTCCTTGCTTGGGCTGAGGGAGGGAAACTAGTAGTAGAGGCAACAGATACAAAAGCAGAAATTTCCCCCACGCTGCCCAGCTGGTTATTTTAGCACTCACCTGTGAGCACCCTTCACTGCAGAAGGGATGCCTCTGAGAACCCACATATAAATGTTTCCTCGAGCAGCTCTGCACCAGAGGCTCAGCTTCAGGTTTCCAGAACCTGCTTTTAAACAGGATGTCTGATGTGAGATGATTCCATGACACAGAACACTATCAGTGAGAAGCTCAGCTGAAAATCACTTATGTCATTTCACACAAGGCAGGGAATGGAGGCAGGGCTAGAAATGAAGCAAAGCACTGTAGCTAAATTCAGCAAATTCAAATGGGAGCAACTTGCTGACTTGATATAAATCCCACCCATGGTGTCCATCAAATGCTCACTGAACCAGAGAAATGTGCTTTGCATCCTCTTATTCCATTAATTTCTAGCAGATTGTAGGTGTTGTTTGTGACAGTAGAGTATAAAACATCTTTAGGCACATATGCGACTTAAATTGTCAATGTGCTTTTAATGTTTGTTTTGGAAGAGGCTTATTCACAGTCTGCTGTGCTCCACACAGTGGATGAAAGGTAGGAGCTGAAAATCCTACTATTATTTACAGTATGGCAAAATATTCTCACTCTGCTTTAAGTTAAAAACATTATGGAAAGAAAAAGGATCATGGTGGGGGACATGAGAGGATGGGGTGGGAGAGTGGGTAGAGAATAACAAGAAGAATGAAATAATCCCAAGAAAAATTGTATTTATGGAAACAGAACTCTGCCCTTTCACTTCTTTTGGCCCCAACACTCCCAGCAATGCAGTTCAAGGTCCTGTGCCTCACTGACACCTTCTTGCTGCTTTTGGAGATCTCATTCCTAGGAGGGTGACTGTGACCAAGCACTGGTGGGGACTTGCCAGGATCTCCAGCCTTGTGCAGAAGCAGATGCTGGGCTGTTCCCAGTGGCCACATTGCTGGGCAGGCTGGGAAGGCCAGTGGATATCAAGCACCAGGTCCTCAATATGTTAAATCTGTGCTCTGACTTTTCCCCTTCACTGTGAGGTCTGTGCAGGCTCAGAGACACCCTTGGCTTCATGCAACACATTAGGTTTTAAACCAGAGCCTGGCCTCAGCTGAGGTTGTTTGTGAACCCTTGAAGAAACAGTCCTGGCAAGGTTATCCTGTGGCAGAAGATATCCCTGT
>NW_005054675.1:74106-74635 GCF_000277835.1 Geospiza fortis | reverse complement strand
GCTGAACAATCCCTCCTTGGGATGCATCATGTTGTGCATTCTTCAGGAAGACATGATTGCTTCTTCTCTTGGAAGTTAATGTATTATTTCCATCCTCCAAATTCACACATGTTTTTTGATTTTACTTGGTAGGAGGAAGGACTGCAGCTCAGACTGTGGCCAGACAGAATCACAGAATCACAGACTGGCTTGGGTTGGAAGAGACCTTAAAGATCACCTAGTTTTGACACCTCTGCCATGGGCAAGGGACACATTTCACTAGACCAGATTACTCAGAACTTCATCCAGTCTGGTCTTGAACACTTCTAGAGATGGGGCATCCAGATTCTCTGGCCAACCTTTTCCAGTACCTCATCACTCTCACAGTAAAGAATTTCTTCCTAATATCTAGTCTAAACCTACCCTCCTTCAGTTTAAAGCCATTCCCCCTTGTCCTGTCACTGCACACCCTTGTGAAAACTCCCTCTCCACTTTTCTTGCAATTCCCCTAGAGTTCAAAAGAAAAACACTGTTTCAAACTAAAGCAGGA
>NW_005054675.1:69399-74092 GCF_000277835.1 Geospiza fortis | reverse complement strand
CAGGAATGAAATGTAGACAGGATACCTTAGTCATACCTCAGCTAGGAATTTTCACCTGTAAGTTTTACATAAAAAGTTCATAGGAACTTGTACCTGGGAGCTGGGAAGGAGAGGAGCTTGGGGAATTTTGTCTAAGATTGGAGCAGAGTCTTTCCAGAAGGACCTCCAGATTTGGGCTGCCGGAGCGGATGGGTTTTGTCAGTCTGGCTGCCTCCTGTTGTCCCACAAAAAGGGCACTGGGACCCCCCAGAGCCCACCCAGCTGCCAGCACAGCCCTGCCAGTGCCACACATGGCACACCAAGGACACACTGCACACATGGCACACATTGCAAATGTTGTGGTGGGAAACCAAAGAGGTCCCTGCAGAGGCTGCTGAAAGCTTTCCACATCTGGAGGTTGGTGGTGGTCACTAAAGTTAGGTGGTTTCAAGGAAAAACGGTATCTTATCAACATCTTGTTTGTCACACTCATGGTCATACAAAAGGCAACAGTCTCAGTGAAAAAGATACTCTTCTGAAAGGCAAAAACTTGTATTTCCTAAGGAAAAAAAAGTGAGGTGTCAGGGCAATAAATTCACACAAATCAGAGCTTTTAATTTCAATTCCAGCCAGGGAAATCAATTCACACAAATCAGAGCTTTCAATTTCCATTCCAACCATACCTTTGTACATGTGTGTGCATTCTAGTTAGCCTGAACTGCAATACAAAGACACTTTAAACCTCAGAAAATAGAGTTCTGGTTACATAATTACAAGAAAAACTGCATTTTCACAGTTTCAAAAATTCTCTATCACCATTCTGAGCAAATATTTGTATTGAAACCCATAATTTGGATTTAAACGAATATGAATTTGCTGACAGGAAATATTAAATTTGCAGTCAGCCATAATGCAAATCTTACTGTAATTCATTCTTCTGGTATTCATATATGAGAGACCAGTATTTGACCTTCTTTTGAATTTTGGCAAATCACACCTTTAGTCATGTGTTAAAGGAGGGGAGTAAGATAAGCAAAGCACACTCCATGCCTTCCTCTCCAGTTTAAAAGTAAGCTTGCATTTTAGAATAATAAATTTAAACTAGAAGCTAAAGTGTGTATCAAGCCCTAACTGCCTATTAAGATTAATTTAAACCAAACAGATCATTTTTAAAAGTCTAATTTCTCCATTACAAAAAAATCCATGCAACCACTCCATAAATAAATACAAATTTGCCCTGGCATCAACCGAAAGAGCCCCTCCCTCAGGCTGGCTTCTTGTCACAGCCAAATGCTTAATAGGTTGTGGCTGGAAAATCCCAGGGAAAGCTGGAGATTTTTATGAGATGAGCACTGATTGTGCAGGAGCCTGCAGCTATTGCTGACCTGCCTCTTTCACAGAAAGAGGATTATTACACAAAAGAGTGCTAGAGATAATGTATGAAAAATACATTTTAATTTCCTTCTCAGCAAGAGAAGATGGAGAGAAGAGAAATGGGAACAGGCAGAGGAACTACTTCTGCAAGTGCTCTAGTGGAGGATTCCTCTAATATTATTATTATGTGTGTTAGTTGGAAAGTTCTTTAGAGGGTTTTTTTGCGGATGCAAGTAAACAGATCCCTGGTCCCACAGTCTTTTTTTACTTTCTCCAAACATCTAGAGCTGATCTTTTGCATACATAAACCCACACATACTCCCATAAGTATATATTTTTTCTGGCTTTTCCCCATTGTTTCCCTTCTGCTACTCCCTCCTCACCTATTAGAGAGATTGAACTAAAGAAATACACTACTTCTCTTGCTGATTGCAGTGCACATGGAGGGGCCTCCGCCTGGGCTTTTCTTTTAATTGCTGGCTGCCATGGGGGGACTGTTCTGGTGTTTGATGTCAGGGAGCTGCCTGCCCAACTCTCACCCAGTGGGAATGCACTGCCCTGGCCTCAGCACCTTCGGGAAGGGCTCTCTCCTTTGACTCTGCTGCCCGTCTGCCAGCTGCATTCACCTGGCCATGCAGCTGCTTCTGCTCTCCCATTACCAGGCTCAGGTTCCTCCCCTGGTCCCCCTTCATCCTCCCATCCCCTGCATCCTCCCATCCCCTGATGCTGCACTTCAGGCGGCTTCTTCACCTGTATCCATGACAACCGGGGTGACATCAGCAGCACCCGGGCTCACCATCCCCTCCAGGACTCCAGAGCAATTAAATGCTGACAGCGCCTTTTTAATTGCAGTTAAAATGGTAACGAAAAAAAAAAAAACCACGGGATGGGTGGGGGTAGATGGGCAAGGAGGTGCAGAAGGTGGAGAAGATCCTGGCTCCTGGCTGGCTGACTTTGCAGTGACAACACCGCGCTGTCCCCAGGCACCACAGCAGCCTCAGCTGCTGTCACAAATGTCCTTTCCTGTCCCTGGAGCAGTCACCGGCATCCTCAGCACCACTGAGGGCAGCTGCAGGTGTTTGGGTGGCCTCTGGTGGCTGATGAGCTGCTGAGAGGAGTGGAGGGGTGACACATCTGCTGTCCCCATTAACATTCAATGAGGCAGGGTATTGGAATAATTACAAATATTGCCGGACTGGACGTGCCTGAGCTTGTCTGGCCCTTGGTGGAGAAGCTTTAAGGGGATGGTGAAGGAAGGGAGTTGGTTCTGATGGAGGGTTTGGATCCAGAGCTTTATTCTGGCCCAAAGGCCTCTGAATGCAGCAACAGCTTCCAAGAGAACTCCCAACCTCGTGATTGCTGTTCCTTTTAACCCCAGGGAGAGGAGGAGGGAAGGGGTAGGAAGCCACCAACCAGGTACAGGAGGGGAAGTCTCAAGGGACAAAGGACACCTGGATGGCCCAATGCCCCCCCGGGGTATTGGCTTTTGAATATGCCAATCACTTGACGGCTGAAATAAACACAAGCAGGAGACTTTTCTACTTTTTAATGCCTTTATTAAAAGTGATCAGCTCGGGTGGGAAGAACCGACAGGTCTGCACTCATGCTGCCACTGCTCCCAGGAGTGACTCGGAGGAGAAGGAAGAGTGCAGCTTTGTCCACTGGTCTGCAGGTAGAGGTTGTGGTTTCTTCCTTCCAAGAGCATCAGGAAATCTTTTGCTTTTCACTTCAACATTCGAGGTCCTCTGTCTAGCCGGCATTTAGGTTAGGGTGAGGGGTAAAAAGGGTTTTGGTGGATACTGGATTCTGTTCCTCACGTCCAGACATTGCTTTGATTTGTCAGTTTTGTGTTGGCTCATTGTTTTAGGGGTTTTTTGCTAGGTTTGGTGAGGTGTCTTTCCCCTTGCATGCTGGATCCGATGTCATTTGCATGTCAACTCGATGTCCCTTCCCCTTCACTGGGTGCCATCCTCCAGGAAGCAGCCGGGTGTTACTCGACAAAAGGGGGAATTCTTAACCATCAATGACAGGTAGTTAACAAAAACGACAGGTGATTACAACAACAAACAGTTAGAACTCCACCCTGGCAGCAACTAGCCCCCAAAAGTTGCCTGCAACTTTTTTTAAAAAATGGGCAGCTTTTCTACTCATAACAACGCCCTTCTGGAATGCCAGGATTGACAGACAGTGCTCGGCAGGGGTCAGGGAGGGAAAGGAGAGGTGACTGACACACCTGGGGAAGGAATCTTCAGGGAGAAACCCGGGATATCTGAGGCAAACCATGACATCCCACGGCAACAGCAGGGAAGGACAGGGCTCTCCTCAGGCCGAACTCTGCCCTCACCCCTCTCAAAGGGGCTGAGCAGGACCCTGGGCATGGAGCACACCCTGCCCCTGCCAGAGTGATGCTCTAGCAGGTAAAAAAGCAGGTAGGTGGGTGTGCTGCTGGGATGTCACCTCTGTCCCCTTGCAGGAGGCTCCATAGACACACAGGCACAACCTGAGTTATGCTTACCTGGCTCTTCTTCCCTCTTTAGCTCAGGGAGAGCTGCCCAGAGCAGGTCAGCCCCCACAGGGACCCTGCACTGTGGGGCTGGTGACCTGTGTCAGATTTTTTGGGCCTGCAATGCTGACAGAGCTGAGCTGTGCTGCCATTTGAGCACACAAGAGAAGGCCTAACACTTCATCCTCCCTCACATGGGCAACTTTTCCAAAGAGACATTTCCTAGGCACAGAGTGAGGAGGAAAAATAACTTCCAGCTAATCAGATTTGCGTAGGAGCAGCCCTCCTGACTGGCCTGCTGGCAATTGGTATTAACAATGTAGGTCAGGTCAGCCTGACAGCCAGAGGCAGCTGCCTCCCAGCCGTGGGGGAGCAATCACATCCCTCAACCCTCACCCCCCTTCAAAGCCTTCTCCTCAAGCTTCCCCTCTCACACCAAGCCAGAGAGCTTGAGGGTCTCTCTGCACCTTTGAGGGCTGCCCTTCACCCACTGCCTGGGGCCTGGGGAGCAGATACATCCCTTATCCACTGCCCACTTCTCCACAGCCCTTGGGGAGTGACTCTTTCGCACCAAGTAGGCTTTTCTGCAAAGGGAAGGGCACATAATCTCATCACCTGGCAGCTCTGAGAGCTTTGGACTACACAGAACCCATTTTTCACTCTTTCATCACACCAGACATGTTTTAGCTTTAGTTCTTTGTCAGCTATTCAGGCAACAAACTCATTCCTTATAAAAAACAGTTGCTCATGCCCTTGATGTTACTCTATATCGGGTAAACTTCAAACTATCCTGGTTCCTAATTTTCTCAAGGAGCAGGTCTTTAATATCCTATAGAA
>NW_005054675.1:53868-69382 GCF_000277835.1 Geospiza fortis | reverse complement strand
TGGGAGGAGGGGCTGTGTGGCTGCTGGTTCCAAGGATGAGGTGAGACTGAATGCAGGGAGAAAATCTGTCTTGGCAGCTGGGGGGAAAGGTCTGGACTCATTGTCAAAAATCTCAGAAGACATAAATTTTACAATCCTAATCTGGGAGATGAAACCTGCTTGTTGGACAGGGCTGCCCTTGTGCTGCAACAACAAACAACCTATGGGAAAGAAAAAGTAGAGAACCAAACAAGAAAAACAGGAAGGAGAAAAGGCAGAAGTTTGGGTGAGAAATAGGAGGACAGACCAAAGAAGAGAAGAAGAAATTATAATGGAAAAAAATGTGTCCAGTTACACTTGGGAAGAAAGCAAGCAGGAGGGAATAGTAAACTTTGAAGCTGGTCTTCAGGGCTTCCCTCCTGCAGTGGGAAGTTCTGTGTGAGGACCTGGTATCTCTGGTATCACACCTCAGATTATATGGGAGGACTAGACAATTAAATCAGCTGAGTAAGATCAACTGCCCTACTCATCTTTTGAGAAATTTAATAGTTACAGCCACTGCTGCAATGTAATTTCATGGTTTGATGTAGTTACTGCCATTTATCTCTATAAAGAGCCTGGTCATCTGTCACTGGTATGTGGCACCATGGCTTGGAGTTAGATTACTGACAAAGATGTTGAATCATTTATTTTTATAATAATGGACAAATTTTAGCATAAAGAAAATCAGCTAATTCATATTGTAATCTTGGATGTTAATCCATGTGGATTTATATTAGTTTTTTGCTATCTTATTTATGTGAACTCCTTTCCCCTATTCGGAGTGTAGCTGCACTGCCTGGCTGAAAATGGCCTTTTAGCTGAACCATGAACTGAGTTAAATTGAGTATTGGAGTAATTCCCCTTTGTTCTCCATAGTCCTATAAATTGGGGAAGGTGTTAGGAGAAGAATACTATGGACAAAATAAATGTTTAAATTCTTAGCTGGTTTGACACTTTCTCTGTAAATGTTATTCCAACACCTTATTTGTGAATTTACAAAAGTAAGTAAAATGCAGTAGAACCACCCACGGCTACAGATGCTGTTGGCAATTTTTGAAGTGTACTGAGGGTGGATCATCAGCTAGACTGGGCAAAAATATACACACCCAGTGAAAAGTCAGAGGAAAATATAAAAAAGGAGATTTTCTTTTTTAATGGTCTCATATTCTAGGAAAACCCAGCATAGCATCCCCAACCCATGATCCACCACGGGTGCTAAGTGAATGACTGAGGATGGAATGACTGGATGGAATCTTATCTGGAAAATACCTGGACTTGCTTAGTTTTAGCTGGAGAAAGGGAAGGATGCCACTCTCTTATCCTGGAGGCAGGAGAAGAAGGCCAGTGTGGGTTCAGGCTTCTGTGAAATAAATGGAGACTTATTTTGAAGGGCAGCTGCTTTATCTGTGAGGAAGGAGGTGATGAGAAGAGCTGAGGCATCCATGCTTTTCCTTAGGCTGAGGTGGAAGGGAGGACAGCCAGCTCCCCTGCAGAAAAGCTCCTCTCTGTCAGCTGCTTGCTCAGTACTTTCCCTTCTGTCACCTGAGGAAACTTTCACCTCAGATCCACTCAGGAGAGGCCCTGAGCAGGGCTTCAGCTGCTGAAGGCTGAACCTGCCATGCAGCTTCCAGCTCAGATCCTGACCCCAAATTTTGTGATGATTTTTTTTCCAGCTGACTGGGCCTTCAGCACAATCTGAAGGAGCAGCTCTGTCCCTGGGCAACTTCGCTGCCTGAAGCACAGCACCCTTCCTGCAGTGCCAGCTTCCCTAATGCTCCTGTTTTCCATCTGCTGTTCAGTTCAGGGTAAAACTGAACTTAGAGAGTGAATGACTCCCCCAGGGAACAGGAGCGGGCCCTACTGACAGTGCTGGGTGTCACCTTAACTCCTCCCTGTGGGCATCCAGTGTGCCATCCTGCAGGACACATCCACTGCATTCTGAGCAGCTGGATGCTGTGTGCTCAGGCTGCTCTCTGCCAGGCTGTCTCATGGCATCCCTTCTGCATTTCAGCCTTTGAAACCCTGCAAATTTCCATCAGCACAAGGGCTGGCTGAAACTTATGATTTGTTCCAGGCAGGAAACGGCTGGAAGTGTGAGCTCAGAAATCCACCAGAGCCTTCATGTGAATCCTGCAGAGCTATGCCAGGAGTTGATAAAAAATGAATGTCTAAAATTAATTCCCAAATGCAAAAGTGAGCATCTAAATTAACAGACTGACTTTGGGAATCATTGCCTTCTCAGACCATATGGAACTAAGACAATTTGTTTATGTGGTTCAAGATGGGTTCAGAAATCCAGTTTATGGTACCCAAATCCAAAAGTATTATTTTAAAACCTATTTAGGTGTCTTTGTACACTTAGCAATCTATCCAAGAGGATGCTACCTTGAGCTGTTGCAGAGCAGTACTGGGAGTGCTATCAAAGCAGCAGATGTCTTTGCTACATTTCCACCACAGCACACCAGTCCTTCCTGGCCCAGCAGCAGAAGAAAGCTGGTAGATATTTATATTCTTATATAAAGAGAATGGCAGCTGGGCACATTGAGTTCCCATATGTGTCACCTGCCCCCCATGCCATACTCCAGGCCCAACCTCACTCCTGGAAATCCCAGATGGCCTCAAGCAGCTGATTTAAATCCCGCCTTGGGTGCTGTGTACTGCTGGCCTGGCTGTTTGACTGATTATGGAGATGGGAGAGGACTTCGTGCTTTCCAAGCTACATTTGATTTAAGGACCATTTCTGCAGAGGACTCACAGGATGGGTGAATGCCCCTGGTGTCTCCTCACAGCACATTTCAGCCCCATCCCTGCTCAGCCCCAAGCTGGGGCACCCTCTGGGGCCACGGAGAATCCCTGGGCCCTCTGACAATGTACCAGTCACAGAGGTTAGGCAGGCAGGCAACAAAAATGCTCTGGCTTTTGTTTGTGCATTGTTTCCTTCAGATGGAGACAGGGATTGAGAGATTAACTAGCCCCTGTAATGGCCATGCCTGTCACATTGGACTGCTGGGAATTAGCTTGTCACTCTGTGCCTGGTTTACAAATGGAGGGAAAATGGTCTAGCCTCCATTCAGCTGTGCCACTTCTCACCCCAGAATTGCCTTTGCAGCTCATGGTTGAGCTGCAAGCATATATTTTCCTCTTTCCTCATTACACTTCCAGCTCTCTCAAATATTAAATAGCAGGTGCTTAGAATAAAACATATTATTCTGACAAACATTTTCATCATGAGCTAAATTGGCACATACTAACTGCTTTAGAATACTTACTGAGTAATTGAATACAGCAGTACAGGTCTGTATGCAGATGTCTGTCTCTAATAGTTTACGATTACACACGTTTCCCTCCTAAAGGGAGAGACAGTTCCACAAGTAGCAAAAGAAAAAGAAAAAAAAAGAGGAAAAAGAACACAGAGCCCTCATGCAACCCCCATAGGATATTCTTGAAAAAACAGATGGTTGTATTTTGCAGAAGCTTTTGAAGAAAACTTTAAAGAACTATGCAAATTTTTGCCATTGCTTTTTTTGGTTTGCATATTTCTCCTCAGTTTCCTTCTCTATCACAAATGACTGCAAATCTGTTTCAGCCTATAAATAGCTTTCTTCTTGCAAGCAAAGAGCTTTGTAACAGCAAGATACATGTTCCAGAGATGGGGGGAAGGAGGAAATTATTATCATTACTCTTTATCTTTTAGGAAATTCTAGATTGTCACGCTCAGTTCTTTACATTTGGTTAACACGTCAGATCAAAACCATAATCCCTGCCCCAAGGAATTTACAGGCTCAAAGGGACACCTTCAAGCTGTAAACTACATTCCTGTCTGAAATGGCTTTACCCACTGTTTTGACAGGTAGCACTTTTTACCAGGGGGAAAAAGCAGAGGGAAAGCAAAAGTTTCTCCAATTTTGTCCCCTGGATTGCAGCTCCCTGTGCTCAGCCTCTGCTGCTGGCCCTTTGCCCTCCCTCTGTTGTGTGCTGAGCACAAAGGTGTCACGCCTCCACCCTCCTCCTCAGCTGTTCCTGTGGGCTTGTCCTGCCTTGTCAGGGCACCTGAGGCTCTGTCCCAGAGTGCACTCCTGGCAGAGGTGTCCCTGGCTCAGGTTCAGCAGCCCTTGGGGACAAGGAACAGAGACACATGCTGGGGATGCCACTCCTGCAAGTCTCTGCACAGCACAAAACCTGCTTCCAAGTGGTCTTTCCTAAAGGCAATGCTTCCCATCACCTTCTCTCCCAGTTAAACTTAGTGGTGATTTATATAAATAGGTTGAACTTGTGGTTCCGGATCCCTTCCATAGGTGTGCTGAATGGAATGTGCTCTGAGTTTCAACAGCCCCTGGGTGCCCTGTGCTGCCACGTTGAAGGGCTGGTCTGTGCTGGCTGTGTCTGCTCCAGCAGTGTCACAGGGTGGTTTAGGTCCCTCCTCATCCTTAATGATTACCTCCAAGAGTGCGCTGCTTTTTCCTCTAGTCCATCTACTTTCCCAAATTCTTGGGAAAAGGTGACCAGTGCATATGCCCAAGCCTTTCCTTCTGGGGAGGGGGGGAACACCCCAGGCCCATACAAGAGACAAGAGCTTGGAATCCTTGCTGGGGTCTGTACACTGAGTGTACCAGCACCATCACCCACTCACAGAGGTGAGATGGACACTTCTAGGTGAGCTTCTGAGCTGGACTCAATGATCCTTGTGGATTCCTTCCAACTCAGAACATTCTGTGATTCTGCCATGCTGATCTGTGTCCTGGGGACCAGCCATCTCTGCTTGCAGCAAGCCTGGCTACCTAGCACCGGGGTTGGAAGAGCAGCCCCAAACCCTTTGCTCCTCTCCCTCCTGGGTACCAGAACTGCACTGCTTCACCTTTGGGATAGCTGCCCTTGACCATGAATCCACCTCCTCCAGGACCACTGCAGTTTGTGACCATGCTTTCCTGAAACAAAAACAACCATCACCATTTTTATGGAATCATGCTGGCAATAAATATCTCTGCTTTTCCCAGGCTTTTGTTTTATCTGTTGAATACCTGTTAGATAAAGCAAATCAGACCTATTAAAGCTCTGTTTTATCTTTGTTTATTGGCAAAAGCTGTTGAATCCCACATTCGTTTCTAACTGTGGAAACAATTTTGGTTTTGGCTTTCTGTTTAACAAAATAATCATCCAGTAACAGCACGTACTGGAGTGGTGCTGTTCTGTAATTTAGCAGTGCTAAATAGGATTCAGAAGCTGATGATGCAGCCTTTTTGCAATAGGTGATTTAGTATTTTAATGCTTTTTCTACTATTTCTTTTTGTAAGGAATAACAGGAAACGGCAGTGACACATCAGAAACTGCATTTCACTGCAAACTGCTTAAGGGCCACTGGAGTGTGACTAATTGCCAGATATTACTGTGCCAGGTCTGTCATGTCAAGATAGAATAAATTAGATGTCCATCATCATAGGATTAGCTCTAGACTCATTAGAAAGTCCTGTCTCAGTGCAGTGGACACAACAGTGTAGGACACGTTTAGCTTGGCTTGTTTGCTCCTCCCGTGGGTAAACCTATGCCTGCTTTCCTCCAGAAAGGATAATTATTCTTAGATGAGAAACATGGGCTTTTTGCTAGCCTGGGACAGTATTTGTGGTACAAGTAATTGACATTAACAAATCCTTTCTTTGTCAATACTTTAACCTTATTAAGGTGCCTTCAATATTGATGATGGGTCAGGCTGCTCTATCCCATGCCTTCAGGTATCTTTCAATCTATATAAATCCTGATGTTGTATATTGATGATGATCCAGTCTGACCCAAAATGCTGGCAGTGTTTGAGATATAACCTATCAGCAGCCTCTGAGCTGAGCCTCTGCACAGTGCTGTTAAAACTTGTTCAATCTGCTTCCTACAAAGCTCCTGAGAAGGACCCATCTCCTTCACACTTCAGAGCTCTCCATTGTGTCAAAAAGCAGCAAGTGAGAGCAGTGTTTGCAGTCCACAAAAAAGCCTGTTGGGAAGATCTTTGGCTTATTGGTTGTTTGACAGTCCTTTAGATCAAGTGGCCACTTGTGATGACTTCTCATAGCCACGTGGGCCACACTTTTCTGTAGGTATTTACCAGACTACTAAGTCTAACTCTAGATATGGAGTTGGCCTGATATTTGCAGAGCATCCATGAAGATAAGAGAAATGAAAAGAGATTGGCAGTCATGAAAACTGGGTACCATGCTCAGGTATCCATAGCTGGAGAACAGTATTTGGCAAAACAGAGAGACTGTTCTGGCAACAAACAGTCAGGTGAGATTGCATGCAACATTTACATCCAGGAGAGGAAAATTCAGGCTGTGGCTTGGACTGAATTTTGGCACAGTATGTGGTTTTCAGAGAGAATCTTCTCCTTACACAAGGATTAAAGAAATCATCATCATCAAAGTACAACTCTGCTTATCTGTCCTGACCTGGCACATTCTGAGAAAAAATGTACAGGGGCAACTAATTGCCATTCCCTGGGGTGTAAATTGGCACAGGTCCAGTGATGTCCATGATTTTTCACTTGTTGAAGAAAACCCTGTGACAGCTGTCAGTGATGGTGAGCACCCATCCAACTCAGCATAACCAGTAATGCCAATAGGAATGAATGTTACTCATGAAAATCTGTGATTTGCCTGTAGATGCTCCCAAAAACCCAGGACACAAAAAGATAGCCTTTTTTTTTTTTAAGTATGAAGGTGGGAATAAAACAGTCAGCCTCATGGCATAAGTTGTTCCAGAATACCCTGTTACAATTCATTTGAGATTAAACAGTGAAGTATGAAGCTGACCCTGCCTTGACAGAACAGGCCTGTAGGACAGAAGGGTTTCCTGACGTCTTTCAGAATAGGCCATAAGGAATAACTGCATCTTCATGTACAGGCTTTTATACTTTTCTAATGTCCACAGAGGCCATCAGTTGGTTTCTGCCCATTGACATCAACCTAGTCCTAGGAGTGATGTGTTAAATCTGTCTAAGAAAAGGACAATAGAAATGGCAGTTAACATTACTGAGGGGAAATTCAATTTGGCTTGGAGCAGAAGAAGCGTCCTGACCAGGCCAGACAAACTATTATAAGTGCAGTTAAAGATATATTGCTGGAGTTACAGCTGTATCAGAAAAGGAAAGAATTTTCTTGTGACAGGAATTAGAAGGTCTTTCAGAGGGCAAACAGCTTGCCTTAAGCCACTCAACAAGAAATGCTGGATTCAGAACTGAACTCACAAATATTTCCTCTGAGCTGGTTGTTAAGACCTTACAGTCTGTCTTACCAGTGGATAAGTCAATAATTAATATTTCTGTTACTGAAGATTTAAAGACTAATATATCAGAGGATTAACTAGCATTGTGAAAGGAAACACGAACAAGCTAATTCTTACCTTCATAGCCTAATACAAACTTTAAATGAGTCTATATTTTGATTTACATTTCTACCAGTTCCCTCCAGAGCTGATTTACCCCACTGTCCTCTGCTGACTCTCTGTGTTGTCCCAGCCACCTTCTGAATAAAATTGCAAAGGCTTGACTGGGAAACACTAGGATCTAGTGCTACATCAAGTGTCTGAAATCATCCACTTGGCTTTCACTACTGCTGTGGAAGTCACACATCTGGATGCTCTCTGTCATAACTGCTGGACTTCACAAATGTTTTGGACACAGCTGTTTAGGATACAGCTGTTTTGGTGGCAGAATTGAGTCCCTGTTGTAGTGGAATTGCCAAATCCTCTCCTCTGCTCCAGCTCACAAATTCTTGTGTCTGTCTCAGCCACTTTTCTGTGCCTGGAAGTCTTCTGGGCCCAGTGCCTTGTCAACCTGTGCAACTTCTTGCTGCCTAATTATCTGTTTCAGTATAATCATGAAACCTTTTAACATTTTTCTTGCTCTCCAGGGAAAATAGATCTCAATCACTAGAAAATGACCTTCAGCTTCTACTGCGAACAATGAAACAAAAATTTTTCTGAGTAATATCAGTTTAATCTGTACTTTTCCATTGTCATGCCTTGAAGTCTCATTAGTTGATGGAAATTTATTGGGGTTTTAAAGAATTTCTTTGTGTTTATCCTGATTTCCTTGGCAATGTCTGTACTGTTTATAAATTGAATTTAATTGCCTTTATCAACTACATCCGTGCCTCCCCCCTCTGCTGCATTCAGAATAATCCCAGCAATTGTTGTCGCAAATAATTTGAAGATCCTTTATTCATTTATTTCAGTCTCCTGAGGTCTCCAGTGGTACAGGCAAACTCAGTGCATTCCATTCCTTGGAAGGATTGTTTCATTTTCCTTCCCTTGAGGAGGAATGAGGGAGCTCCTTCCATGCTGGTAGAGGAAAGCCTTACAAGGTGAAACTGGGAGCAGTGTTCCCTGCCTGTCACATGGAAAGCAGGGAGAGAGGTTGTCAGAGCACAGGGGAAGCCACACAGCAAGAAATGCCAGCAGGGAGGGATGGCCTTACCATGTCCTTTGCCTGGCTGCTCCGAGATGCAGCTTTCTGAGCAGCTCATCATTTGGGTTTTTCTCTTTTAGTATTAAATGGAGGAGAAATGTGCTCAAAATGATGTAAGGCAAGAGCACAGTGCTGCAGTTGGGGGCATTATTTTATATTCCTCTGCTGTAGCTTCTTTGCTATCAGTTTGAACATTTTTCTTTCAGCGCCTCACCTCAGTGATTTTCAGGGAAATTTGCTGTGTCTTTAACTAGTCTGGGTAAAACTGCAGGCTCCCCTGTGTGTCCTGCTTGCATGAGGACAAAGAGCCCTGAGGTTGTTTGCAAGATTGGATGTTCCTTAGGATTGCAGACCATATTATCACTTGAGCCAAATCCATCTCAGTTATTCTCATAGAAGTGACCCTTAAAATTCAATTGTTTTGACTTTCCTCTTAGGTTTTCACTTTTATTTAACTCCCAGGCCTAATAAAATTATAATCATGACTTCCTAGCATTATTCCCCTTTATTCTGTATATCCTCTCCTTTAATAATTTCCTAATTCTCTGCAGTTAAAAAGTCTTCCACATTTATGTTCTTGCTCTTTATGTCTAATTTCTAGCTTTTACCACCACTATATTACACTGAATTGTTGGGTTAATGGCTGTTTCCTTTGGTAAGTAGGAAAATAAATAATTAAGGGTTTAGATCATGTATTGGAAAAGGGTTATGATTCTAGACAGATCCTGAACTGAAACTAAAACCTTAAATGTAATTTACCTTTCCATTTGTTAAGGTTTTAGTCTGTCCTTCCTTTGAAACACTCAAATAGTGTTTTTAAGGTAAGTCCCTGGAAACCTCCTCCGTCCTAGACAGGAACATTTCCAAGAAAGCAGCTGAGGAAATTCCTGTGCATTCTTTGAGTTGGATTTGCAAAGAGGGAGATGTGCTGCAAGGACACCTGATTTAACTTCTCTGGCAAACCCTGTGCTATCAGTGCCAGCTAATCTCAAAGTGGTTTAATTGTAAAGCTGTCTGAAGAAAAGAAGAAAAGCATCTTTTCCTTGATGATGTTATGGCAATGTGGTCTATCATATCTAAAGAGATTCAGAATATTATTTCTCATAATAGTCAGGTGTGAGTCTGTGTGTGTGGATTTTCCTCTGGAATCCAATTCCAATTACAGGGGTCCATTTCCCAGATGCAACCACCTTGCTAGGCAAGGTTTACTGGTTTCTTCTGTAGACATTGAAAATACAACTACAGTTTCCCACTGACTGACTGATGGACCCAGTGCTGCAGCTCTTTATTCCTATTTTGAAAACTTAGATGGCAGAAAGACTTCATCAGGCATCTTGGATGTGAATAAATCCACTCATTACCACAGACACTCTGATCTTGAGGTTCTGTACACATGAAATTCTAAACTTGCTGCTTCATCTGATTAATTTCATCTTCTGAATTTCTTCACAGGCAATTCCCAGTAAATACCATACTGTATATATCTTAGGATTTAAAACACAGCCTGGAAAGCCTGGGGAACTCCACTTTCTCCTGTGGAGGCAGGTGTCTATGACCAAAGAAAAGAAACACTTGAGATTAAAAATAAAGCTTCCAGTTTCACAAAATAATTTGACTGCAGAACATCCACATTTCTGTCAAGTCTCCAGTGCTACTTGTGCTTCTTCTTCTTCTTTGCTTTTTAAATCAAGCTTGTTGAAGGGAGCAAAGGGAGGATATAGTATCTCAAAAATCCTATTTTCTTGAAACAGTTCAAAGTAATTGTGCATTGATTCCTTGGAGAAAAAAGAAATGCTATTTATCAATTGATTTTAAAAGCTAGAAAGCAGTGGTTTCAGATTACTTGCTGGCCAAAGAAGATGGGGATTTAAAATACCAGAACAATAAACAGCCATGGGTGGATCACACAGATGGGAGGTAGACAGTCAATGTCCCCCAGCAGTGCAGATTATCTGCTGATGCAGCTCTAACTGGGAATAAAACTGCCTCAGCATTAAACCAGGTCTGTGTCTTTGGAGGGATGCTAAAAACCCTCTAAAAGAGGTTAGGACAGAAAAACAAGCCATTTCAGGGCATTTTCAAAGAGCAGCTTAAAATTCACATTGCTTTTCATGTTTCTTATGCCCCAGACTTTATTTGGGAAACTTCTTGGATGCCCACACCAGCTGCAATAATGCACACAAGCTCACTGGGATTGTGCCTGCTAAATTAACTATACCATGGAACTTGGGGGAAACACCAAGCAGAAAACTCACCTCGAGCTAAAATCAACCTGAAAAAGGATTATTTTAGATTAATTTAGTCCATGTGTCATGGCCCATTGTGCTTTTCATCAGTAGAGCCCATGGAGAACCTGTGGGATGTTACCATTATCTGCATGATCCCAACATTTGTTTCCACTACAGGAAAGCTTTCTGACCACCCTGCTGCTCCTGGATGGTGAAAGGAAACTTCAGAATGCAAAGGCTGCCTCTTTTTCTCTTTGCCCTGGATTGTGACCCCTGATCATGGTGGAGGAGCATTTCCTGGGAATGTGCACATCCAGGGAATCAGCCCCTGCTCCAGACAGGGGACACCAAGGGAGAGAGGAGATTCTACTGGAATATTTAGCCAAGGGCCTATGTGATTTATTTTCTTTTCGTTGCTTCAGCTGGTGAACTTGAGAATGAGCAGAGGTACCTCTGATCCCAAAAACAGTTCCCAAGCACCTGAGAAGAGCACTGTGAGTCACACAGAGCTCACCAGTCCCACCAAGCTGGGTTTTTTAGTTGGTGTTTCTCTAGTGGATAATTGCTACACCCAGTGCTGCAGTCAAGAAGATAACACCTTGTTCACCCTCACCTTTTCCCCTAAGAGCAATATTGGTGCTGCTCTTCTTGCTTTGGGCAAACATTTATGAAAACCTTGTTTTGTGACTGATTTGCAAGAGTAGCTCAGTGTAAGGCAATGCTGAGCTCCTGTTTCATCTTTCCCTGCATCAGTAAATCCTCTCTAAGGTGGTCACAGACAGGTCTGTCAAATGCTTAGCATCACATAAAGATTGTTAAGCAGCACCATTTTCATAGTGTCACCGTGAGATTTTCTTATGAAAAGGAAAATAACTCCCTTGTGGCTACAATATTTTGTTACAAATTCTTGGGGGATTGGATGAAAGAGCTATAAAGTTGATAGGAAATAACATCCAAGGGACCTGTGAAGCTGCACAGTAATAATAATCAGACAGCACTGTTTTCCCCATGCATTCAAATTGTCCAGTCTTGCTTTGGTAGTATTATTTTATGTGTGCCTTTTCTCTTGCTTCAGTTTAGAAGTGACTGAAAGAAACAGCACTGTGCATGAGATCATTATTTTGTACTCAGAGTGACAGTTTAGAATTCAAGAGAAATAATTTCTACTTACCAAATAATTGCTGGGTACTAAACATTTTACCATGTAAAATTTGTAACACCATCTTATGTAAAAACTCAGAATGTATTTTCTCTGTATCAATGATGAATTTCTATAAACTATTCCGACTATCATCTTTTAAATGCTGCAGAATTGCTCAGTTCATTATGTGGAAATATCTCTGCTTGGAACAGCACACACAAGTAGTTTAAATGTACTTTTATTAAAAATTATTGCAACTCTGAAAAACACACTCTTTGTCTTGTGGAATATCTCAAATTTGGTCACTGGTATATAAGGAAGATACTGAACAATAAGAGAGTGGCCAAAGGAAGACAACAAAGATAGTGAAGAGTCTGGAGGGGAAGCTGTGTGAGGAGCAGCTGAGGGCACTTGGTCTGTTCAGCCTGGAGGAGAATGAGAGGGGACCTCAGTGCAGTTACAGCTTCCTTGTGAGGGGAGCAGGAGGGGCAGGCACTGATCTCTGCTCTGTGGGGACAGTGACAGGACTTGGGGAAATGGCCTGAAGTTGTGTCAGGGGAGGTTGGATATAGAAAAGGTTTTTCCCCAGAAGGTGTTTGGGCACTGAAACAGGCTCCCCAGGGCAGTGGTCACAGCACCAGCCTGGCAGAGCTCAAGAAACATTTGGTGAATATTCTTGGGCACATGGTGGGATTCTTGGGCTTGGTGCTGTGCAGGGCCAGGAGTTGGACTGGATGATCCTTGTGGGTCCCTTCCAACTTAGAATGTTCTATGATCCTGTGGTTCTATGAGCTTCTCATCAAAAATCTGAAAAAAAATGAATGCTGCTGATACGTGCCAAATTTGTGGTTGACGCTAAGAACTACTGAGTTTACAATTAAAGTTGTACTTTTCAAGGTAAGAAAAAAAATTAAAGATTGAATAATGTAATTACCCAATGCATCCACAGTCAGGAGATGACTTCCCAACAACTTCAACATCTCTGGTGCAGAGTATCTGAAAAAAACCAGACACTTGGCATGGGATGTATCAGGTGCTTTCCTTCCCTTAAAAACCGCTGCAACTGCAAGTCCTGTCCTCAGCTGGAAACCATTCTTGGCAGAAAAGTCTTCCTTTCAGCTGTGTCTTAATAAATTTAACTAAAACTGACCTTCAACATATTTTTGGCAGAACAGCCAAAAGCTCAGTGTTAGCCTTGAACTGCTTGTTACTGCCTTGATGAAGAATGAGGGCAGAGGATTGCGCACAATCCTCATTTTATACTTCCATGTAATCCTTGGATTCTAGGAAAAAAAACACACATAAAACATTATACATAGACCCTGCAACAGAGCAGTGGCCTTGGATTTATTCTTGTGGGTAGATTCCTCACAGACGTGTGTCTGTAAGCTGAGCACTAATCCCACACTTGCCCTACTAGAGCAGCTGGGTGGCTGAGAGAAGCACAGATGTGAAATGGGAGCAGGGAAAATCAATAGTGTGATTTGGGCAGGAGAAATCAATGCAACAATGCAGCAAAAGGAACTGAATATAGTAGTGTGGATGGAGGTAATCAATAAAAATATATGTGCTTTTGTGATGCATGGTGAGCCAACAGGTCCAAACAGGACATAGGACCAACCTGAACTTTTATTTGAATCCAATACAAGCTGGTTATTTGGGAAGATCCAACTGAGTTAGTTTTATATACATTGGCACAATTTTTCCACCTTCTCTTTTTGCTTTGCCCTCATGATTTTGATCCCAGATCCCACCTAGCTCTGTATGCACAAATGACAAAGTCTTCAACAGTCTGAAAGAAAAAATGGATTTCTACCACAAGCTGACAGAATCAGCTGATAGATTGAATGTTGATAGGTTGAATGTAGATAGATTGAATGTTGTTTATTCTGATAGATGCTGCTATTTGCTGCCTGTGAATCTTCAGATGTGTTTTCTTTCTGTTCTCATAATGAATTAAAAGTCTTCCCCAGCCCATTTTTCTGACCAGAACTGGATTTCCATCTCTGGGGGATTATTTTTTTGTTTGTTTTTGGTTTTGGGTGGGTTTTTTTCCCTTGTTTTTGTTTGTTTTGTTTTTGTTTTTATTTGTGTGGGGTTTTTGGTTTTGGGTTTTTTGTTTTTGTTTTGTTTTTTATTTTGTTTTGGTTACAAGTTTTCCTACAACTTGGTAAAAAGGCAGCCCCTGTATTACCTGTGAAGGAGAGCTGTGCCTTAACCAGGCCATGAGTCAAATCCTATTTGCCTGCCTGCTTTTGATGTTCTATATTTATTTTCTGGGAACATTCTTCCCAGCCTCACCTTCTGGTTTGGGCTCTCTATAATGCCACAGTTTCTTTGTTTATTTTTCCCTTGGGCACTGCTAAAGCAGGTATAACCTCAAAATTGATTTCTCCATGAAGGAACACTCTCTACTCTTATTTTTTTGGCCATATTGCAACATAATTTTTATCCCTTGCACAAAACTCCTAACTTTTTCCCACTTCTGTTGAAAATATTTTTTTTCTGTTTTGGTAGTGGGTGCAGGATATTTATATTTCAGCCCTGGTGTTTTGGGTTTCTGAAATTATAAGATACCATCCCAATAAACTACATACCTGATCCCAATTCTGCTGCATCCTTAAGTATATTTAGCCCCTTGCTGCTACATGTGCTGCTGTAGTTTCCACTGCTGCACACTTTGTAGTGCCTAAGCAGTGTTAAAGTTTTACACAACTTTATTTACCCAACAGTTACAATGCTAACACTCAACAGTACAGGATCTGAACTTCTTGTTTTGAAAAGCTACTTGTACCACCCACCAGCAGGCAGAGCTCCTTCCAAAGTGGTCCTTACAAAAGCCATCAGCATCCTCTGCAGGTGCTGGGGAGCTCTCACAATGTCTCATGGCACTGAGACTCACTGCTGGGCTTTGGTTTTGCTGTCCTGGTTGAGTTTTCCCAGCCCTCATCATCCTCAGGTGTGGTGGTGTTCACAGGGGTCCCAGGAAGAGGGAAGAGACGAGGATCTGACTCCATGTTTCAGAAGGCTGGTTTATTATTTTATGATATATATTATATTAAAAGTAAATGCTATATTAAAACTATACTAAAAAAATAGAAGAAAGGATTTCATCAGAAGGCTTGCCAGAAAGAAGAAGAATGATAACAAAAGCTTGTGTCAGACAGAGAGTCTGTGACAGCTGGACTGTAATTGGCCATTAATTAGAAACAACCACATGAGACCAATCACAGATCCACCTATTGCATTCCACAGCAGCAGACAATTATTGTTTACATTTTGTTCCTGAGGCCTCTCAGCTTCTCAGGTGAAAAATCCTAGCAAAGGGATTTTTCAGAAAATATCATGGCTACACTCACGCTCTTCTCCAGGTGAGATTGCAGAACTGTCTCCATCAGGCCAATAGAGTTGAGGTTCCCAGAGATGTCTGTAGCTCACAGGAGTCCTCTCAACAGGAGAAACCTGAGAGCCAGGGTGTGTCAGTCCAGAGGATGTTACACTCCTGCTACATATAGTTACCAAAATCTGACAGATCTGATGTCCAAGGGCATTTTCCCCCGTGTCGTGCTAGAAGTGCCAGAAGGGTTTAAATGTTGGTTTGCCAAGAAAACAGAAATGTGGTATTGCTTCTGCTAAAGCTGGCACTAATAATCGCCTCTGGACAGGCTGGGGCCACCG
>NW_005054675.1:37861-53858 GCF_000277835.1 Geospiza fortis | reverse complement strand
AAAAACTGGAGCAGGACTGGTGCCTGTACTCAGGGACAATCCCAGGACAGAAGGCTTCACAAGAGTTTTTTTTCTTTTTTGCAATGCTGCATATTCTCCCAATCCTCAAATTTATTTTCAAAGCCCTTAAAAATATTAATAGCTTGTCTGATTCAGAAAGTGCTTTGCTGTGCTGATATCTGCATCCCCAGGAAAAGAGTTGCACTCTGCTGGCACTTCCTAATTTAAACATGTGTTTTCTGCACTTTAGTGCATTTTCTGACCATGTTCGTATATCTCTGAACCACATTTGATGACTTAGCAGGGGCTGGTGCAGGGTGAGGGGTAAGGAAGGGCAAAGGGGACAAGCAGAGAGAGACGTGTAGAACATGGCCATTGCAGACAGACTTGCCAAGGGAAATCTTGGCTCTGTTTCAGGAGTCTGAACTTAGGTTTGAACCTATATTTTCTTTCCAGGGAAATGTGGGGGTGAGAGAGCAAGGTACATAATTTCAGCATGCCTTGCTATGGGGCTGCAACACATCTCAGCTTGAAAGTTTGAGGGATTGGGAGTGGAGCTGCATCCCTGGCATGGAGGTGCCCACCTAAAGCAGAGCTGCCATAAACCCACCCCCAGGGGCTGCAGTCCAGGCAGAGGCGAAGGATCTTCTTCATTCCCTCTTAGTCAGAGACCCCCAGAAGGACTGTGAAAATCAAATTGCCTGGCTTTAAACTTTGCAGTCTAACAGATGCTTTTTGAAGCTCCCTAAAGGCCTGTTCACAGCTTCCTCCACCGAGCTCCCATTGTGGCAACATTATAAGTGGCACCACTTTTCTAGCAAGATAAATGCTCTCACTGGGACAACCAGGGGGAAAAAAATGTCAATTATAATTAAAAATAACCTCTTCATTTTCAAATGCATGTCACAGGTTAGGGAGGAAAACTCAGCAGTGTTTCTTGCTGATTTGCACTTCTAGATTTCCACACAGAGTCAAAAGCATTTGTGGGTGTTCACGGATTTTTGCTCCTCTGTGAAGATGTGTATAATAGGGGCATAACTATAAATGTGAAAATGCAATGCTGGGATCCATGGGGTAATTCTTTAAAGGACTGTGGGATAAGATCCAGCTCTCATCTTGTCCACAGCCAGTCCAGAAATTCCCTCCCAAAGTCGCTCTGATGAATTCCTTGAAATTAAAGATTTGCATTGCTGTAACTGAGGAGAGAATCCTGCCCACAACTTTAAATCACAGCTTTGGCATTAGTGCTAGAGGTCCAATTCCAGGGCTGTCAGAAGAGGATTTTAAGACTCTATTTATTGACTAGGATAGAAGGTTGCCCTTTCAGGGAACATCAGCCTGACTTTCAATTTTTTCATCTTCCTTGGATGAAGTAAAGGCAACCTAGAAACAGGAAATTTTTAACTTATGGGGACCTGCTCCAAAGTAATGATAAGCTGTAGCTACTGGAAATGAGAGTGAGTGGGGAATGGAATGAAGGTTCCTGTTCTTTATTTTAATAAATTAGAGGATTTACTATTAATTTTACTTCTTCTTTCACATGTTTTACGCCAAGGACCAGTGTTGAGCAAATAATTGAAGCTAATTCAAGAAAGATCCCAAAGTCCTTCAAATATGCACTTCCTACTGTGTATATTTTGTGAGTCACATTCAAGTAAAGTAAATGGAGCTGAGTAATACTGACTTTGACCCCACATATGAATGTACATTGTCGTGGTTTAATCTTCCCACTGGGTGTTTGTGAAAGTTGCCTGGGGGTTGCTTTATTTTAGCTGGGGTGCTGACAAGGAAGGGAAGTGTAATGAAAGCAAAGCAGCCAACGTTCACAAATGTGATATATGTGCTGAAGTCAGGAGATCTTTTTTCACACTGGATTTTAAAGCACTGTATGTAATGTACATGTCACTCAGTCTAGATGAAATACTTATCTCAAGGGGTCATGATTTTAAACTCATTTTAAATTGTTTTAAATTTGGACTGTCTGAGGGGCTTTCCTTCTGTTTTTCCTTTTACTAAATGATATTTGCATGGAAGTCTTTCTATTAAGCTTTGCTCAAGGAAAAAAAAAATCAGACTCTGTTCAGAGGATATTTATGTTGAAGTAAATGGTGACCTTGATCAGGGTTTATTGCAGCTTTTGACCTTTGGCTGTTTTTGAAATATTTATTGTTTAGAACACTGCTCTGAATTAATGAATGTTTTCTGGACATTCTCCTTTTTCTTCTTTCCTCTCAGGTAAATTTTGACCTCAAGGCCTTTCTGGGAAGATTTGTATCAAGAAGGAACTGCTCTGTGTAACAGAGATGAATTCTGCAGCATTTAACTTGTTACTGTGGGCAACAGGATGTCCCTGGTTTTGCATTTTAATCACATTTCTGTTAAAGATGCATAGATGTGCCAGGGGACTCATGGAAAAGGCTGAGATCATGTGTTAGAATTCAGTGCCACCAAACACTCCTTAGTCAATATTATTTAGGAAAGCACAACAGAAATCATAGGGCAAACTCTTCCTCCCTCTTTTAACTTCTCTGCCCCACATCCCACCACCCTGATTTCTGGGCTTGCTCAGTTATTTCTCAGAGGAGGTGTGGAAAACACACAGCCTGGGTTCAGGGGAGTTGTCACCTCCCTTGTCCTTGGGATGTGCACAGCCAGGACTGACCACAGGCACACAGCTCTGCCACCCAGGAGAAAGAGGAGGATGGAGGAGAGAGTTCATGCACGTGGCTCTCACTTCTGGAGGCCTGGCTTGCTTCAAACTTGAAGTACACATTGCAAGTGAAACAAGTCTGAGTCACATCACACCAGCTTCAGTTGACACATCTCCATCAAAAGATGACACATAATTTATTCCCCCTGTCCAAGGAAAACTGTCAGTGATGGGTGAAAAGAAAAAAAAAAGAGAAGATAAAAACATAGAAAGCTTTTGATTCATAGGTCAAAGGGAATTAAGATGGAGGCTGTCTCTGTCCATATGGATGACTAGAAGGTGATCAGGAGAGGTCAGTATGGATTCACTAGAGGCAAATCATGTCTGACCAGCCTGATTGCTTTCTATGATGAAACAACTGCCTGGATGGGGATGTTGTCTGCCTCGACTTCAGCAAGGCTCTGACACTGTCTCTCACAGCCTCTGCATTCACAAGCTCAAGAAGCGAGGACAGGGTGAGTGGACAGTGAGGTGGACTGAGAAGTGCCTGAATGGCAGATCCCAGAGGTTGCTACTTGGTGGCACAGGGTCCAGTTGGAGGCCTGGCACCAGTGGTGGCCCCAAGGTTCAATACTTGGCCCAGGACTGTTTTACTTATTCATCAATGACCTGGCTGAGGGCAGATGCCTCCTCAGAGAGTTCTCTGGTGACACAAGGCTGGGAGGAGGAGCCAATACCCCAGAGAGCCCTGCAGTCCTTGGGAAGGACCTCGACAGCATGGACAGATGGACAGAGAACCTCCTGGAACCCAGCAAGGGCAAATGCAGGGTCCTGTTCTGGGGAAGAACAACCCCAGGCACCAGGACAGGCTGGGACTGACCTGCTGGGAAGCAGCTCTGGGGAGAAGGACCTGGGGGTCCTGGTGTACAATGGGCTGTCCCTGAGCCAGCACCATGTCTCTGTGGCCAAGAGGGTCAATAGGATCCTGGGGTGCATTAGGAAGAGCACTGCCAGCAGGTCAGGGAGGGGATGCTGCCACTCTGCTCAGCCCTCTGAGAATCACCTGGAGTTCTGTGTCCAGTTTGGGGCGGGTAAGTACAGGAGAGAGGTGGAGCTCCTGGAGCAGGTCGAGCAGAGAACAGCAAAGATGATGAAGGAAATGGAGCATCTCACTGGGAAAGGCTGAGGGAGCTGGGGTTGTTCAGCCTTGAGAAGAGACCTCATCCTGTCTGTCAGTGCCTGTAGGGAGGGACCAGAGGATGGACCAGACTCTGCTCAGTGGTGCCCAGCAATGGGACGAGAGGCAGTGGGATGAGAGGCCATAGAAGGCCATGCAGCCTGAGATGTTGTGCCAAACCACAATTAACCAACAGATGACAACCAAAGGAATCCCTTGCTGGTATTTGACCATATAATTTCCTAGAAGCACTCTGCAACACTGTCCTGGTTTAGGGCAAATTTGGGAGAAAACCTCCAAAGGGGGCCCCTCCAGAAAGCAAACCCACACGGCTCCTCCCTCCAACCAGTTCAGGTAGGATTCCTCAAGAGAAGTTGGTTTATTTAACAGGCACAGCACCCCCAGCACACAGAATGAACAATACCAGATGACACCACTCTTTCAATGCTCTGAAAAAGATGACAAAGTCAGAAAGTCTCTCTGGGGGTGGTCGCTCTGTTATCAGTCCCTCAGGCTCTGGGGCAGCTGCTGCCCAGAGTAGGCCCCGCTAGGCCGCAAGGTGCGAACTCTCGGTGTTCCCGGGTCCCAGTCCAGAGCGGGTTCGAGTAGGTCCAAAAAAAGGAAAGGAGAAACAGTCCAGGAAGAAATTTGGACTGTTTAGCTAAACTAGCTAATGAGCAGAAGCAAGAGCGAGCAGAAGCAAAGCAGAAGCAAGAGCAAAGTGAAAAGCAAAAAGCAAAAGCAGCCCCATGTACTGCCCTGTGTGTCGGGGAGCGGCTGATAGGAAACCAAAACAAAACTTTCACTCTTCGGAGCCAGTCTTGAAGGTACAGAACATAATATCCAGCATAAACAGAACATACCAATGGGGATACAAGCATCATAACGTCACCCTAGGACAAACACAGATGGGCTGGAGGGTGAGCTGACACAAGGAAAACTGTCAGTGATGGGTGAAAAGAAAAAAAAAAGAGAAGATAAAAACATAGAAAGCTTTTGATTCATAGGTCAAAGGGAATTAAGATGGAGGCTGTCTCTGTCCATATGGATGACTAGAAGGTGATCAGGAGAGGTCAGTATGGATTCACTAGAGGCAAATCATGTCTGACCAGCCTGATTGCTTTCTATGATGAAACAACTGCCTGGATGGGGATGTTGTCTGCCTCGACTTCAGCAAGGCTCTGACACTGTCTCTCACAGCCTCTGCATTCACAAGCTCAAGAAGCGAGGACAGGGTGAGTGGACAGTGAGGTGGACTGAGAAGTGCCTGAATGGCAGATCCCAGAGGTTGCTACTTGGTGGCACAGGGTCCAGTTGGAGGCCTGGCACCAGTGGTGGCCCCAAGGTTCAATACTTGGCCCAGGACTGTTTTACTTATTCATCAATGACCTGGCTGAGGGCAGATGCCTCCTCAGAGAGTTCTCTGGTGACACAAGGCTGGGAGGAGGAGCCAATACCCCAGAGAGCCCTGCAGTCCTTGGGAAGGACCTCGACAGCATGGACAGATGGACAGAGAACCTCCTGGAACCCAGCAAGGGCAAATGCAGGGTCCTGTTCTGGGGAAGAACAACCCCAGGCACCAGGACAGGCTGGGACTGACCTGCTGGGAAGCAGCTCTGGGGAGAAGGACCTGGGGGTCCTGGTGTACAATGGGCTGTCCCTGAGCCAGCACCATGTCTCTGTGGCCAAGAGGGTCAATAGGATCCTGGGGTGCATTAGGAAGAGCACTGCCAGCAGGTCAGGGAGGGGATGCTGCCACTCTGCTCAGCCCTCTGAGAATCACCTGGAGTTCTGTGTCCAGTTTGGGGCGGGTAAGTACAGGAGAGAGGTGGAGCTCCTGGAGCAGGTCGAGCAGAGAACAGCAAAGATGATGAAGGAAATGGAGCATCTCACTGGGAAAGGCTGAGGGAGCTGGGGTTGTTCAGCCTTGAGAAGAGACCTCATCCTGTCTGTCAGTGCCTGTAGGGAGGGACCAGAGGATGGACCAGACTCTGCTCAGTGGTGCCCAGCAATGGGACGAGAGGCAGTGGGATGAGAGGCCATAGAAGGCCATGCAGCCTGAGATGTTGTGCCAAACCACAATTAACCAACAGATGACAACCAAAGGAATCCCTTGCTGGTATTTGACCATATAATTTCCTAGAAGCACTCTGCAACACTGTCCTGGTTTAGGGCAAATTTGGGAGAAAACCTCCAAAGGGGGCCCCTCCAGAAAGCAAACCCACACGGCTCCTCCCTCCAACCAGTTCAGGTAGGATTCCTCAGAGAGAAGTTGAAAGAACCTGTTTATTTAACAGGCACAGCACCCCCAGCACACAGAATGAACAATACCAGATGACACCACTCTTTCAATGCTCTGAAAAAGATGACAAAGTCAGAAAGTCTCTCTGGGGGTGGTCGCTCTGTTATCAGTCCCTCAGGCTCTGGGGCAGCTGCTGCCCAGAGTAGGCCCCGCTAGGCCGCAAGGCGCGAACTCTCGGTGTTCCCGGGTCCCAGTCCAGAGCGGGTTCGAGTAGGTCCAAAAAAAGGAAAGGAGAAACAGTCCAGGAAGAAATTTGGACTGTTTAGCTAAACTAGCTAATGAGCAGAAGCAAGAGCGAGCAGAAGCAAAGCAGAAGCAAGAGCAAAGTGAAAAGCAAAAAGCAAAAGCAGCCCCATGTACTGCCCTGTGTGTCCTGCCAGCCGTGGGGGAGCGGCTGATAAGAAACCAAAACAAAACTTTCACTCTTCAGAGCCAGTCTTGAAGGTACAGAACATAATATCCAGCATAAACAGAACATACCAATGGGGATACAAGCATCATAACGTCACCCTAGGACAAACACAGATGGGCTGGAGGGTGAGCTGACAGTCTCCAGGCTCCTGGGGTGCCCAGCAGTGCTACTCAACCCCCTCTGTGGGCCACAAGACCTGCCAGCAGCACCCACTGTCTCTGGGGCCACCAGAGCCTTGCTGGCTGTGTGGGGCACAATGGAGGTGTGGGTTGATAGCCCTGAGCGCCACATGATGTAGTGCTGCCATCAGGGAGAAGAGATACTGGATCTTCGAGAAATCTTCATGGTCAGTTGATTTCTGAGGAGGAGAGTGGAAAATGTACCTGGGAAAAGTACCTCTCACGTTTGAACCATCTCTGGGGAGTGCAGGGGTTGCTGAAGGGGCACTCTGTGTTCTGCTTCACCCATGGAGCACCACCTCAATCCACGTCTGAGTACATGAGAAAATGAGGTTTAACTAATCTACCACTTAAAGACATAACTGCTAAAATAATAGCATTTGGATGGAGCAAAGGTTATCTGTTCTGGAATGGCAGATATCCCTCAGTGACTCTGCTGATGAAAGGCACAGCCAGACAGAGCTTTGAAAGGTTCAGGAGTGCTCACTTGCTCCCTCTCTCAAGCTGTCTGTCAGCTATTTATGGCATTTCCCTTATCTCCCAGCAAAATTAATTCTACCACATACATTACATAACATGCTTATGCCTCAGACCAGTGAGCTTCCCATCCTCCCCAAAGGACACCTGGTATTTGAGGTGCTTGTCTGAACTGGAGGAAAATATTGTGGAGGTTCTGTGCAGAGAAGCACTGGTGAGAATATCAGTGTGTGGCCCCATCACAGCTCTCTGAGATTTGCATGACTTGTGTTGATTATAAATGAGGAGAGAATATTTTTGTCAACCCTGTAAACTCAGCCTTTGATCTCAAAATCAAGAGGTGTTCTTTTGCTTCCTACACCACCAAAGGTGTTGTAAAATCTCTTGCCAGAATTGTGCTGACAATTTAGCTTTAGACCATGGGAAGCTCAGCCCTATTCATACTTTATGAAATGAAAAGCAGGTGGTAGCACAATATATGTGCTGGATTTTTTTTCTTTTTCCTGTAATACAGACAGTGGTTTCTTAAGGATGTTGTTTGGGAAGATGCAGAAATAAACCTTCATTCTTTGTGATGCATCTCCTTTGTGCTGATGTATCAAAGTAAAGCTGCTGCAAAACCAGACTCCCAGATGATCCAGAGCTTCCCTTACGTGGGAAGAAGCTGCACATGAGCAGTGAGGATTTCTCAGTGCCACTTATTCTCTACCCAGTGCATCAGGAGTATGATAGGAACAAACTGTTTGAGAGAGGATCTTGACTACCAAGAGGGCAGGAGGGGAGCAGGAAATGAGTCAGATTAGCCTAACTTTATGTAGTTATGAGGTTTAATTAGATATCAACATTTTGGGGCATAGAAGGGAGGGTTGGATCCCTCAGACACTCCTCTCCTGTCTTTCCTCTACGTTGGACTGTGGATGATGACCTTGTTTCATTGAGACAGCTGCGGGGTAACCAAGCTGCTTGTACCTAAACACAACACCCCTCAGACCACCCAGCTTGTGCTGCTTTCATTGTGGGGAAAAAACACATCTAAAGCATATATTCATTGTAAGCAAATGTTTGGTTTGTTTTTGCAAGATTGGATTTGGTTTTTTCCAAACCTTTCCACTGGCTGCTGCCTTCATCCACTTCTCTGGCTATTGCTAATGGCTTTTTCTTTTTGTCCTCAGTGCCTAATGCCTGGACCTGCTTTCATAATTCTGTCATTAGTCCTCTGCTCATTCTCTCTTAAAACACCCTTTGCAAAAACCTGATCTTCCCTCACAAAGGACTGAACCTAAAAATAGGAAGACCAGAGCTGCTTGCTGTGATAATATACTGAGTGTGACTTTCTGACTATATTACTGCAATCACTATCTTTCATTCTCATTAACGCTGCAACATGTGTTCTCTTGTCTTATTTTGTCTAGTTTTAGTCCAGCTCAAGTCTACAAATCTCCACTCAACTTTGTAGCTCTGATGCAAGTAATGCACTGAAGCCAAACAACACTAATTAAAAATCTATGTTTTATACCACCAGACTGTTGTCTCCCTGGAGAGAGCATCAGGAAAGCTCTCCACTGATGGCACTGTATAAATACTGATTTTAAGAACTGATTTGAAGGTAACTATCCCTTTATTTACTCTTATAGAGAAGAAGTAGTACCTTTAACTATGTTGACTGGCTCTAGACAAAAAGAGGTCTGGGCAACCAAGCTTGTTGTGCATGCTCAGGATCCAGAGCAGCATTTTACAGATGGCACCTACATCAGCAAGAAGCAAACTTCAAACCCTCAATAGTCCTTGATGCTCAGGGTTTCTCAATCCAAGGCATCCAAGTACTTCTCTTCCAGCTAACACCCATTTGTTAGCATTTCTGCCTGGACAGCCACTCTGCTGTCCCTCTGTCTTAGAGACCAGCAAGCAAATAAATCCTCTGTAGGTTTTATTTCTGTACAGTTTTATTTCTGGAAAAAACAGATTAAGATTGCTGTTGTGTTAATCTTAGATACTCCTGTCCCCCAGGGGGGCTGGCAGCGTGGGGACAGGCACAGAAAGCTCTGCTGCAGCACTGCCAAATGGGACAGATGTGGCTCTGTCCTTGCTCACCCTGTCCCACAGATGTCCCTAAGTCACAAGATCACCCACAATGAGTGGTTGGGGTGACTTCCTTATCAAGAACAGCCTCTCAGAGGGCTTGGGTGTAGGAATGTGTCCCCTGTTGACAGAGTGACAAAACTATCCTTTGTCCCCTCAAAAAAAGAAATAAGCCCAGAAGTTTCTCTCCTCAATTAGGCGAAAAGACATCTCATAGGACTTGGGGGACTTCACCTCAAACTTAAGGATAGCTAATTGGACAGGAGCTAAAAAGTCCTGCCTGAGCAATCTACTAGAAAAAGAAGAGAACAAAGAAATTAATTGCTTTTGTGGGGTGTTTTACCAGGGGCAGGAGGACCTCTTGCACCTGGCTCTGTTTTTCTCTGTAAAGAGTTTTGTTATTTTGCCTTTTATTAAAACCTTCTTGTTTCCAACATTACCACAGAAGGCATCCTGCTGATTTTATGCCTTCTAAGGTAGCTGAGCTATCTTGGGTGTGAAATATATCTCCAAGAGCTTATGAGACTGGGTTATAGTTCACTTGAGCACCACGAAGTACAACCAGAGACATTAAGGAGAAAGGTTGGTAGCACACACAGCAGCCTAGGAAGAGCCAGGGAGGGACACAAACACGATCACAGTGTCAAAACAAAGCCAAACCCTCCAGCTCTCTGCACCCAGGCTTCCCCAGCAGTGTTTGAAAGCAGAAGCTTCCTGGGAGAGGGAGCAGACAAGGGAAGGCGGTGGGACATGGAATGGAGTGGGACCAGAGGGACAGAACCAAGCCCCAGCTTCCAGTGATGGCTTGAATCAGTCCAGGGAAAATTTCTGGACATGAGCATGCTCACAACCCTCTGGAGGAAGGGAGGAAAAATGCTGGAATCTGCCTGAGGAGCAAAGAAGCACAGCAGCTCCTCTCCTGGCACAGAGAGCTGAGAATAAAGCTGGGCTGTCAGGGGAGTCACACGAGGATAGAGACAGCACAGGAAGGGGCAGCAGCCAGCTCCATGATGTGAATTTACTTCATGCTCTGGCTGAGCAGCCTCAGTGATGCAAATTGCTGTAGCTCTGATTAATTAGGCTGCTAAACCAGATTTATAGATCCCATATATTGCTATAGGAGCACAAAGCAGCCAGAGACTTTCGACAACATTTCATCCTTATGGCCTGATGCACAGACAATGTTTGCTTGGTTTTAAGCACTGTAATTGTGCCAGGGAGGAAATGTTTCCTACCAACTGGCTCACACAAATAAATCCTGAGTGTGGTGTGGGCATGGCCACCTCAGCATAACAGTTTGTCACAGCTATCTCCCCTATTCATTTCCCAGACTAGTATAAAGCGTTTACTGGTGCTGCTGCATTGAAATTAAAAAGGTCAAAGCGCTTGAACTGTACTGATGTAATACAGCATTTGTATACAATCATTGTGTTAAACCAATATAACTTCTTATCCTTAGAAAAAGTTTGAGCCATGGCAATGCACCAGAGTTTTGCACAGTTTAGCAAGACAAAAAATAAGGAGTAAGAAGAAAAAGCAGAAAGAAGAAAAAATTAATTCTGCATGAATCCATTTTCACTAGGTTAGAAAAATTTGTATTTTCCATTTGTCTGATTACTGGCTTTCTCTTTGGCTGCAGTTTTGAAAACACTTTTACCATCTTTATTCCCTACAAAAAAACATTGTCTTCAAACAAATATCTGAGAGGGTTTATAGAACTGATTACAGTCTGATTCTGTAAGGAAAGAAAGATAATTGTGCGTGAGCTGATAAATGTTGCAGGGACAACTCTAAACAATCGTGCATGAATTATATCTCCAACAAATGTAATTACCAAACAATTCAGAAAATGTGAAAAAGCTGCTATATTTTTGTAGTTATATCCTTTCCTGGCCCATGTTTTGGACAGCTTTCAAGCCTCCCTGATTAAATCTGGCTGGAAATCTTCTGGTGGAGCCAAGTCCCAGTGAGAAACGCCGATTCATCAGAATGAAACACTGCAGAGTGTGGGAACCTGTCCTCTTGGGTTCAGCACACAGGGGCTTCAAACCTGCCCTGCTGGGAGAAAACTGCCAGATTTCCTCCTGTCCCACCTTCACCTCCCGTGGTACCACACTGGGCAGACTGCTCAGAGGGGCCCACAGACTTCAGGCAGGGCTCTGTGCAGGCCCACCAAGCATAAAAACAATCAGTAAGCATTGTACTTGTGGGATTTCCAGACAACGGAAGGAAAGATTAATCTGACTCCATGTTCTTAGAAGGCTAATTTATTATTTTGTGATACTCTATTATTGTTGGAAAGAATGAAAGTTTGCCAAGAAAGTCTCACAGATATGGATGCTTAGCAGAAAGATTTTTAAATGTAGAGTCTGATGAAGGAATAGAAATGGAAGCAAGTTTTGATATAGAAGAAAAGAATTGCTGAGCCAATCTTACTGGATAACCAAGAAGGCAAAGGGTATGTTAGTTAGAAGGGGGTTTTATGACTTAGAGCAAAGGATAAACTTACTTCAAACAAGAAGATGCTTTTACTAAGCAGAAAGATAGCACAGGCAAACAAGGCAGCAAAGTTGCAAGCAGGAAAAAGGTCTCAGAATTTTCTACTGCAAGAAAACTGAAAAACAACTTCTAGCTTAAACTGTAATATACTAACTTTTAGTGATTGGAGAATAGTAACATGAATATGGTAATTATAGTAGTTATAGATTGCTTTTACTGTATTAAGATGCTCAGCAAAGAAAAGTATAGAGTGCATTATAACCTAAACTAAGGGTCTCCAGGGCTGCCTGCAGCTGGAGCTGACAGCTGTAGGCACAGCTCTGTCACCCACAACCCTGGACTGCTGTAACCTCTTGGATGGAATAAACTGCATTTTGGAGAGCTGCCTGGAGTCGCACATCTCTCATTTTGGCTCTTACATATTATATTCAAAAATACTATACTAAACTATACTAAAGAATACAGAAAGGATACTTACAGAAGGCTAAAAGGATAATGATGAAAACTTGTAACTCTTTCCAGAGCCTTGACACAGCTTGGCCCTGATTGGTCATTAAATTCATTAAATCAAAACAATTCACATGAAACCAATGAAACAATCACCTGTGGGTAAACAATCTCCAAACACATTCCAAAGCAGCAAGACACAGGAAAAGCAATGAGATAATATTGTTTTCCTTTTTCTCTGAGACTTCTCAGCTTCCCAGGAGAAAAATTCTGGGCAAAGAGATTTTTCCAGAAAATATGATGGTTACAAGGAAGTAAAAGATAAGAGGCAAAAATCTTTATTCTTGAGGTAGTTGAAGGCAAAGTATTCAGCTGACTTCCAGTTTCCCAATATATACCTTGTATTCTTAAAGCAGCCTGCAAAATCAGCATAGTAGAACTCTATAAGTGCTTGCAAGTGACCCCAGGAAAGATTAACCTTTGCCTACATCAATATGTCAGGAAATGTGTTATAAGTTCTTTAATGCAGGGTATTTGATAGTGTTTTGGCCTATATTTCTGTTTGAGCATCCTGCCCTAATGCTGTGTTAATCACCAGTCTGTACTGGCACTCCTCCCCTCTGAAAGGAGGGACAGCAGAGCTCTGTGTGCAGCCACAGCCATTCTCTGACACTTTTTCCATGTGCACAGTGGCTGTCCTGGAGTGCTGCACATCCCAGACCTCACCAAGAGCAATGTTCTGCCAACCTGCTGGGCCCTGACTCTGGGCTGTGTCTGTCCCATGCCTTGCTGCCCTCGGTAGATGCTCCCAGGAGCTCCTAGCTCACCTTCCCAGGGTCAGCTCAGGACACTGCAGCACCTGCCAGGGATGAGTGACAGAGAAGTGTCCCTTGGCCCAGTACCTTGGGTTCCTGCAGGAGGAGACAGGCCTTAGGGTCCTGCCAACACAAGCATCAGCCAGGAGGTATTTCCTACCCACTGGCATGCAACAGGCACAGGAGAGGAAGGGAAAATCAGGTGAAGGGTTCCACTTAGCACTTTGCAGGGCTGCTGGTACTGCCAGGAATGCTCCTTCCTGCTGCAAGATGTAATTTCACTGTCTAAAGTGCCTGTTGTCCTGCTGAGGGCCTCCCTCTTGCTGAGTGCATCCCTGCAGGCTGCCCTTCCTTCACAGCTGCTGGGGCAGCCTTGGCCTCTTCCCATGCTGCTGTTCTTGAGTGGCTTTTCTCTTGCACCTAAAAACTCCAATAACAAGAGAACTGCCCCCTCCCTTTTCCTGTCTCACATTTTGTAGCCTTTGACTTTTAAAGGAGAATGAAATGGATTTTATCTGATTGCATGGAGCTGGTAAGTACTACCCAGTAATGCCACCTGCACAAGGCTTGGCTGCCCATTAGCCCACAACACTTGTACCTGATTAAAGCACTCTGCAATCAACAGTGATAACACCAAAAGGGGAGAAAACAATAGAAACTCTGAGCTGTGAAAAACACAAAGTACTACTACATTTTTCTGACTGACTAGGAAGAAGACGCAGTGGGGACAAAATCATCCTCATTGTTATGTTAATTTGCTGTACTGGAGGGATCAATCTCAGGAAATGCTTGTCTGGACAGCCAGAAAAAATTTCCTTTCCAATTTTATTCTTTTTCTTTCTATTCCTTTTCTTTACCAAAAGAAAACTGAGCTCTTTATGTGCCACCACCTATGGACACCATGGGTAGAGCTCTGTGAACATAGTTCTGTCACAGATTGTCCATGTGGCAATGTTTGTAAGGACTCATCTGAGCTCGTGTGAGTCCAGCAACGAACATGCCAAATCTACTGTCTGCTCTGAACCTTCAGCTATGTTAGGAAACAATCTATTTAAAATTTTTTTTCAAGACAGTGTGCTGTTTTCTTGCGTCACAGGATGCATATCCAGGTGATCTATCTTTGAGATAAGCGGGTTTAGACAGAAGCATTTTCAGTTGAGTCTCTGCAAAGATGGGATCTACAGGATGAGCTCAGAAAGCTTCAGAGGAGCATTGTGCATCAAAATGTGACTTAGCTTGCTTCTTAACCATGTAGGCTTGTATTTGTCCCCAGTCTGAGTCAGCAGCTCACTGCTCCATCTTTGCAATCTCTAAACATTTCCACTTGTGGTCTTAAACCTTTGTATAGATTGAAGAACATTTGGGTGCTGATCATGTACAGCTTCATCAAAAGGAGTTAAGGGTTAATTTAATTGGAAGCAGGATACATGACTTCTTTAGGATAGCAGAAACAGAGAAGGGAAAATTTTTACTAATTTAGTTCATTTGTTAGGAAGCAGAAACACTGGAACTTGCAAGATACCATTAACCTCACAGTAACCAAAATGTCTAACACTAGCTGGCAATCAAAATTTATATGGCTTTAAAGAGATTCACTTTCTTCTGGGAGTTTGTTTCAGCTTCCGGTTTCAGATTTGGGACCACTGGAGTTAAGTGAAATTTTACTTTATTAGATCTGCAGGCTGGTTCTGAATTTTGTTAGTTTCTGGACTGGAAAAACCTCCCATGTCATGAGTCCCTCCATTAATGAAGACACAAGCACCAGTTAGGAGGTTGATCATGTGTTGTGCTCCTGCACAGACCATTTAGATTAGGAAAAAAGGGACTTGGGCTACAGATAAAAGACAAGTGAAACTAAGGGCTCCCCAAAAGAAGAAGAAGGGAGAGAAAAACGGGACCTGGAATGAAAAAGATCTTTGCTAAATATCCTGGGAGCAGGAGGAGTTCTTGGAGACCAGAGCAGAGTGAAGACAAAAGCAGTGGGATACTCAGCGACCTTGTCTGCTCATTCACTGTGAGCAGCAGCAAAGCATGAATGGACATGGTTTTGTCCAACCTTCCCAGACTGGGAGAGCCCAGTTAGAGAAGGAAATTGAGACATCATGAAGGTACAGCAGGGAGGGGAGTGATTGAGTGTGTTAAATAATAAGATAAGCTCTTATCTTTCTGATTCTTCAGCAAATCCCAGTATCCAAATCCATTAGGAGTTGCTTCTTGCTTTGTCTTGCTCATGAACAAGCAGAAAAGATAGGATTGACCCAATAAGATGCTCATTATAAATGATCCCTTAAGGCTGAAATTCACCCAAATTTGGAGTTTATTGAGGCTGAAATTCACTCAAATACAGGGAACAGTACAAACTCTGTGTATTGCTTCAAAACCACTGAAGTCACAGAGCTGGGAACAGAACAAGCTCTGCTCCTATCTGGTGTAAAGCCTTGTGTTGATCTGCTGTTTGTTTGTTTCATTTTGGGGGTTTTTTGGTTTGTTTTGATTCCATTTTTTGTTTGTTTGTTTTTGTTTAGTTTAGTTTTGGTTTGCTTTTTTTTTGTTTTCCTCTAGTTATTTTGTTAAGCGCCCTGAATATCCAAGTGGAAACGCATTCAGGAGGCAGAAATGTTTTGGTTTTGTTTGTTTTCGTCTCACTTGCTTGTCACATGGTTCTCCATACCACCATACATCTGCTTGCTAAAAGAGCGAGCTGTGCTCAGATCTTACCAGCAAAACAGATTTAAACCAGCTCTTTGACCCTGTTGCTGACAATGCTTTCCCAGTCTTGCTCTGAGAAAACAGCTGCAATTCCAAGGATGATGCAGTACAAACCCAGTCACACAAGCTGGGACTTTCTCTTAAGAAGATTGTTTTAAATTACTTGCAATACAATCGGCTCCTTTTCATAAAAAATGACATGCTGGGAAGTTGGACTCTGTAGTCCATTGCTTAAACTGTGGCTCTTCTGT
>NW_005054675.1:12757-37824 GCF_000277835.1 Geospiza fortis | reverse complement strand
TTAAAGTTTAGTGATTTCAACTGTGAGTTATGGGCAGGGAAAATAAATTACTTACAAGTTTACCTACCACAGTGTTTGGAGAAACATTTTTCCACCTGCTTCTGTGCCACTTCATCTCTTTCTGCAAGCACCATCTGGGGTGGTACCATGACATCTGATGGGAACTCAGGACAAAAAAGTGTTAGTAATTGTAATGTTTGCTGCAATCCTGGACATGCTTAAACCAGTTTTTGTCACCAATTTGTTTTATTGAAGGTGATATTTCAACCTCCTGCTTGGCTGGGCAGGCAGCAGTTCTGGAGAGTTTGGTCTATGACCCCTTGCCATATTTCTAGACCAGGCTGAGGTGGAGCCACTTGTATTGTGGCTGTTGAGACTGTGAGTGGTGTTAGGTGTTATCCAGTGTGAAAAAAGGAAGTTTCAGGTGTTTACAAAGCCAGAAAGGAGAATGTCAGTGGATGTGTTCCAAGCTATGACTCTGAAGGAAAGTAATCTTTAGATGATGCATCACTAGATTGTCCTGAGTAGAGAGAGGAATAACCTCTGCTTAGCAAAATTGCTAATAACTCATCTGCAGATAGGCTAACAGTATCTGCTGTCAGCTCCTGTGCATTTCAGCTGGGATAGTCACCCAATAGTCTCGGGAGCAACAGGCTTAATCCTGTGGGTATTTAAGAACAATTTGAAATACTGAGATATTCAAGAGTGATTTAAGCTGAAGAACTATTCACAGACTTGAAATAAAAGAGGACCCTTTACTTTAAATACCCCTAAAAATCTCATGCTTCAAAATAATTCTGATTTTGTGAAAATGAAACAAAATTCCATCAACAATATGTAGACAGGATTTTAAAATTATTTTCGCTATTGAACCACTGTAGCTCAAGAATGTTTAGCCTGCAGGACTTTGTACACCACAAATAGTATAAAACATTGCCCTGTTAACACTAATAAACTCCAAATTGCAGAACATAAACCCCTTGACAGCAGTCCTAGAATTATTTTGGCCTCTGTGAAGCAAAGTAACTCTCACAGGTATGAAGCTAAGAAATCCTGTGATGTAGAATTTATGACCTATTTACTTCCAATGCCACTTATAAACGAAGAGACCTTTGAAAAACCAGGTTGTAGGATTACAATGTAATTTTAAACTGTTCTAATATTTTTCTTTATGCTGCTGAAGAAGGGAGATAAGGAGGGGAGAATTATATGAGACAGTCTACTACTTGGTGCTAAGGGAATCAGTTTATCCTGCATTCAGTAAAACCAGCAGGTGAGACAGACACACTTAATTCATGATTTCTTTGCCATTACACCCAGCCTGTTAAGGTTCTGGCACCAACAAACACTCTGTGTCCCTTGGCCAAAAAAAAGCAGCCATAAGGAGCAAATTCTCACTCCTGCCTAATAAAAGGAAAATAACAGCTGAGAGATTTGTAAATGTTTGCTGTAATTCTGCAACAGAATAAAATGTTAAATTCCACACACTACTCGGGCACTCCCATCCTGATCATCATCAGTGAAAATATACTTTCAGTGCAGCAGCTGTAGCTGCTCTAATAAGATATCTACATAGAGAAAATAGGCAATCAAATTTCTGCAAAGTACGAAATTTTCCGTTAAATTGTCTCTTCCTTTTATATAACACAGCTGCAACAGTTCTCACTAGTTTTTCTATCTATGCCTCAGCAAACATAACTCTCACTTGCAGGACATTTTCTAAATGAGTCATTTGAGATTCAGAAGATTTCCTCTAAAGGTGTCTAGACCATGACCCCCAAAATTTTATCTTGGAAAAAAAAATTGGTTCTATCCTAAAAATTGATCCATCCATCTAGAGACTGAAGTTAGGAAATAGAGAACATTGTAAATGAAGAACACATTCTGATAAATCTAATATTAAACACATGTAAAGAACATCTGTGTCATTTGCTTCTAAATGAATCTCTGGTAGTTTAGTCAATGTGTTAATCTTCAAAAGGCCTTTGATGTTGTGGTCTGTTTGGTTTTTGTCTGCTGAACTTTATAGTTTTGCTTTAATAAGGCACGGGTTCTGTGTTTTTAATTTGAGTAACAAGTCATTACTGGTAAACTGAATTGCTTGGAATTACTGTAAATTGCAGTGTTTGCCTGCTAATTGCTGCAGTGTCTGAAGTCCTGGATGGAAGGTGTTATTCTTCCCCAGCGTTAATGATCTATTGAGTCATGTCCTGTTGCTGGTTCTGGTGGTGATTCTGATGCAAACTATGCCTGTAAGGCCATTTTGGTTTTTATTCAGAATTAGTCTTTGGTGGTTTAAACAACAAACATACATGTCTTAGAGAGATACAGTTGTTGAAGTAATCAAAATGCCAACCCATGCTTCCATGGGGCAGTGACCATCACAAAAAAATCCCTGTAGCTGCTGTGGAGTCTTTTTTTACCCCTCTTTGCACTGTCAGCCTGAGGAAGTAAATCTTGAGTTAACTGAGGCACACTCAGTGCTATGGTTTAGTTGACAAAGGGTGGTTGGTCAAAGGCTGGACTGGATGATCTTGGAGGTCTTTTCCAACCCTAGTGATTCTGTGATTCTATGAAATCTCAGCAGATCTTTAGATCTCTGTGGAGGCCAGTAAAACACTTTTATTACCTTTGAGATCTACCTAACCTGTGCCACAGTGATTTGAAGGATGCACTGGCTGAGCAGGGATCACTCAAAATTAATACACATTCTTGAAGGGTTTTATTTCTTTGAAAGTATTTAATTTTTAAGTGTCTTGGCATTCTTTGTCCAACCTGAAAGGAAATGTTTTGCTTTCTCTGGGAGTGGTGAAAACCCTTATGTCATTAGGTTAAAACAAGGAGAATGTACACACAAAAAAAAATAGAAATGAGAAAATTGCTAAAAGGATACAAGCACTCTTCTGCCAAACCTTGTCTGCCAAGACTGCTCCTCAGCCAAACCTTGTCTCTGATGTCCTCAGGGCAGCTCCTCTTTTCAGAGAAAACACAGGGAGATTAAGGAAGCTGGCCAAAAACTTCACACTTTTGGAGGTCTGGCAGTGAAATATCCTGGGCCCATCTCAGCATTCCCACTTCCCTCCTTTTTGCCCCCTTATTCCACTACTTCCTTGCACCCAGACCTGCTTATCCCTGTGCTATTGTACAGAGATGTGCTTCACTCTGTATGAATTTTTCCAGAAGAAGAAGCAGCAGCTGCTCTTGGCAGGTGTGAATACTGTTTATCACATCCCCTTCTCTCCCCCCTCAAAGCACACACACAAGCACAGAGTGATACTCTTGCACATTAAATTACTGCTATTGAAATCAGATTCTGTCTTACACGATGCTGACAGTGCTGTGTTTTATTGCTAAATGCTACAAGTAATTCCTCACACTCTCAATGATTTATCATGTAGCTCATCTACTCAGGGATTTCCTCCATCATGTAATATCACTAGAATTTTGCCTGAGGAACAACTGCCAGGGAGGACCTGCTGTTATACCTTGCTTCCTTCTTCTGGAACATATTAGCATAACATAAGTAAACGCCATGGAGCAGTTTGACATATTGTGTAAGTACTGATTTTATGTTAAACTGATAATAGATGCTTGTTGGGAAGCTGTAAATTTTCAGAAACTGTCTTAGTCTGCTGATACATTTTAAAACAGAAAAATGTAAAAGCAGCTGGTGTGTCTGTATCCACTATAATCCATCCACATTTCTGTATCCTTGCCTCTCATTTAGCATACACAGAAGTTCTGACTGCAGGGAGCAAGTTTTCCATTTATACTGTTGTACTTTAAACATCTTTCCTTTGACAGTCAGTCTGTAAGTGGCATAAATAACATCAAACACACATAGAACATAGTCACCCTTGCCTCCGCAGGGTCCATGTGTTAGAAATGCCCAGGAACAGCACACATGGCTTGCTGAATCAAGGACAAATTCATGCTCACTGGGACAGAAGCTGGTCCCAAAGGAGTGCACCAATTGCTTAGTTTGTTAACATAAGAATATAATAATGACCAGCCTGGTCAGGCCAGGCCCAACCAGCCCCAAGACCTGTTTCCCAAAGTACCCAGTCAGAGACACACAGGGGAAGGTCATAATAAGCACAGGCTGATATTTAACCAAGCACCTCTCTGGCAGTCAGTGCCTTGGAGAGTACCTGAGCTGAAGGACATACAGAGACTGACCTGTTAATGAGCACCCATGGACCTGCCTTAATTTAGCTAATTCCTTCCAGAATCCATTTGCATTTTTGTCTCTGCAGCTTCTCTCAGCAACAAATGCCTTCTTCAGTTATGGACTCTGTGAAAAAATACCTTCTGCAGTTTGTTTTGAAATTGCTGTTTGATGCCTCAGCATTGAAGTCCCGTTCATTTCTGTGTGATCAGCACCAGAGAAGAGTCCTTCCTCATGCCCTTTCTCTAACCCTGTAATAACTTCATCCTTCAATAAGGCATCCTTTCATGCTTTAGCATATGCCTTTCCCTTTTCCTCTTTCTGATGCCAGTCATGGTCTGTTTGGTTTTTCCTCCTGTGCAGGCTGTTCTCTGATCAAACTTTCTGATGCCTCTTTCAACTCTGCTTTTTATGAGATGAGGAAGGGACTAGCCCTGTGTGCAGTCTCCAGAATATGTCTGCACCAGACACTTGTACAGATGGTTAAAAGTGTTTTCAGTCTGACTCTCAGTTCTTCTCCCTAATAATTCCTAGCAGCCTGCTCAACCTTTCAACCTGTGCTGAGCCCTGAGCTTACAGAAGCAACTCCAAGATTTACTTCTTGACTGGTAACACCTAATTCAGAGCCAAGAACAGTATATGCATGGCTGAACTTCTTTTTTCCCCTCAGATTCACTATACTGCACATATCAGTGCTGAATTCTGCTCAGTGTATACCAAGACTTTCTGTAGCCATTTACAATCAGATCTACAGTTGGTTATATTAGGTATTTTTTTTTTGCATTACCAACAAATTTTGCCATCTAACCCCCTTTTCAAACTTCCTTCTGAGAAAATGGTGACATCCCAGCATAGTTAATATTACCCCACTATGAAAAACTCAGTCATTAGTCCTCCCTTATTTCCAATCCTCTAACCAGTTATTAATCCATGAGGCCAAATACAACTTCAAAATGACAACAGTTCCAAATCACAACTTCATTTCTCTAATAACCTTTGCAGATGAAACTTGCTGAAAGATTCCTGGAAACTCTCATGCACTCTATCAACTGAATCACCTTTATTCATACACTTCCTTATACCTTCACAGAGCACTCACAGATCTGTAAGTCATGACTGGCCTGACTCAATCTGTGTTGACTATTCCTCAGTAAATCACATTTTTTCCCTGTGTCTGGTAAATCTACACTTTGTATAAGTTTTTGTGAGTTTGCTTGGTAGGAAAAGTGTGAGTTTGCTCAATGCAAAGCCAGGCATAATGCCATTTATTTCTGACATGTCTCTTGTAGTCCTGGCTTTAAAAAAAGAATAAAAAAGATAATTTTTTCTGATATCTATAGCCTAAACTATGTTAATTCTCAGAATAAACTAAAGCCTTTAACCTCTTTATGTTTCTTTGAAATTATTTATTTTTATTCATTGATTTGTTCCACATGCTAGTCCACTGTTCTTTCCAGCTAAGACAGATGTTTTCTGGATAGGAATCCCGTAAAGAACAACAGTCTCAGGTTTCTCCTTTACCTCTTCATGGAGTACACAGAGGGACAAGGCAATCAAAGTTCTACCTGTTGCAGGAAAAGCAGATTTTCTTCCCTCCAGAAGCAGCTGCTGCTACTTTGTGCCCTCCTGTAGCAGAAGATGTGGTACCAGCTTTGTTGTGCTTGTTTGCATTGGGATTCACCTTCCCCAACACTCATTCAGCTTTCCTGCAATGATTTTGTCTTCCCTGTGTGATGCTTTTATAGCTTGTTCACCTCTGGATCTCCCCAAGTGTGGTAAATGTCTTACTTCTGATGCCTTTGAAGTTTTTGTTGCTGTGAAGTTTCACACATTTATCAAATTACTTCTCACAACCTTCCCTATTATTTTTCCCTGGACTGCCTTAACAGGGTTTTTCACTTCACTTGCTAAAGTTTGGTGGTTATGGCATCATTATTCTTTTCTCTTTCTGGCTCTGGACTTGTTTAATTATTTATTATCTCACAGCACCAGTTCATCCCAAGGCTCAGAGGCAGATTTTCCCCCTCACTCCATGAGGATTCTGGCATCTGACCTGGCAGTGGATTCCTGCTCCTGGGAGCCCATCACCCAGAGTTAAATTTCTTCCATATTTCTCCAGCTCCAGCCTTCAGGCTGTGTGTTTACATTATCCTTCTCACCAAGTGCTGACACATTACAATTAAAGCACATCAGCGCTAGCTAAGCTAAATACACACTCTTATGATCATGATAAAGTCAAGATTTGTCTTGTAATCTTCCTTTGTAGTGATTTGTAAGGAAATGTCCCTGTGGTGCTGACTCCAGCATTAGCATTGCAGACTGAATGTAGTCAGACAACTCAGTCTGTTGTTTGTCCCCTTCTCTAAAACAAATACTTTCTGAAGGATACTTGCTATGTCTATGTATTTGTTAGTGAAAATCCCCAAACCTCTGACAAATATTCAAAATTTGCTGTTATCCTATTGCAGTGACTCTTACTGTTTTGGAACAGTGTGATTTAATATGTGAAACACAGAGGAAATTGCTTTTTCATGGGGTTTTGATGCTCTGAAATGCAGCCTTGCTGAAATTAAGCTAACAGATTAACTAAGTTAACTCAATCAACTGAATGAGCCTCACTCTCCCACAGGACTCAAAAGGAACTCAAACTTTCCTCCAGTAAATCTGGCATAGCCCAAGGGATCTTTTAACAAGAGATTTTATTGAATCTTAAAGCAAATGTATTGTTATCTGCAGTTTACTATCAAAGTTGCTTAAAGATACCATCACTGGGGTCTTCTCAGCAACAGTGCTCAACAGGTCTCTGAATTTGCCAGTGTATGGTAATGAAGTGAAAAAAGAATTGAATTTTAATTGACTGCAACTCAAAACTGCTCTTCATAATATCTGGATTTATAGAGATAAATCCAGATATGGGTCATCCTGTGGTGAAAGGAACAGATCAGAGTTTCTTCTGATGGAACGCTAAGGTGCCATCAAAGCCTGGCAATTGGAGGACTGGTAACAATAACTGATCCAGAGAGTCAGAATATCATCACTCTGAATATTTATTGTGCTTTAAGTGGAAGGAAAATTGAATGAAATTCAATGAAAACAAATCAAATGAAGAAATGTTCAGCAAGGAGTTACTGTGACATTTTCAATAATGTTTTCCCTTAAGAGAGGCTTCCTGGCTGCTTCTCTCCTAGGGTGACCTGGGGCGACAATGAGATGCCACACAGAATAGCAAACTCTTCCAAAGCAGAGTCCAGACCTGCTCCCTTTGTATCTCCTCCCCAGAATGAGGAGTTTCTTGGACCAAAGCAAGATGAAGCAGCACCTACAGGGATCTCTCCCTCACTCCTGCCTTTTCCAGGGGCTCAGCCTTTCTGGATGGACTCCACATTTGGGACAGTGGGTATTTTGGCAAGTCCTTTTCAATCACTGGGTTCCTGGGTGAGTGGGGAGCAGATCTTTTCTTTAAGCATATCTGTTGGGCAGGATGTTTTCCTCTTTCATCTGTGAATCTGATCTCTGTGGAGAAAGAGGCAAATCTCCATTTTCTCTTTAATTCCACATCTTCCTCAGGAGGTTCTAAGTCCCAGGGATGCACCTCCCTTCCCTCAAACCAGGCTCTCTCATCTGAGCCCTCCAAAGAGAGGAACCATCAGCAGTAACAGGCTGTGGTTGTGCTGTGATTCCTGTCTCCTCACAGTCGCCAAAAATTAGCCAACCTTCCTGTTGAAGTTATGGCATGGTATGATAAGAAAAAAAAAATTTATTTTAGAGATCAGAAAGTAAGCAAGGAACCAACAATCTAAGACTGTGGCCTCAGTATAAGACCATGAGGCCAGGCATGTGGGCTTTGGGATTGTATTTTAGGATGTTTTCTAGGTTTGATCACAGTAATGAGAACAGAAACCAGCTCATGGCCTTATTCTCTTCACTAACCAGGGCTCAAAATCAGTCTAGAAGGGGAGAGGGAGCAGGTGTCAGGACCTCCCTCTGGACTGGTACTCTTTATTTCTTGTAAAAATGGAAGTTGATTTTTGCCAGCAGGGAACAGGAAAACAGCATCTAAGAAATTGTGCAGTGTAAACACCAGCAAATTCATTATTCATAGTTGTTTAATGAAAGTTTTATGTTAACAAATCATTTTTTCCCTGGATGGCTCATAAGCTATTTGTTGCCTTTTTCCCTTTTTTTGTTTCTTCAATACATGAGGTCACATTCATTGCAGGTGAAGCTTTCAAGAAACAAAAAACAAAGATCTGGAGTGAGACAGTAAATATGACTCCTCTCTGTCTACAAGATGTCTTGTACTCCATCTGATTCAGCTCCATTTTTCATTGCTTGAAATTTTTCAGGAGAAGTATGTTTAAAATGTCACTTACAATATGAAGATTTGTTTTAATACAATTTAGTCAGAACATTTATGGTGCTCACAGTGTTCCCATCTGTGCTTATGAAAGTTTTCCTTCCATAAATAGGTGCATTCTGTTCTTTGTCTCCAGTGAGAGTCTCACGACTTTTATTACGTCTGTGTTCTCAGAGGTCATTATGAATAACATCTTGTTGGAGCTGCAGGCAGAGATAAGAGATTTATGCACAGCATCCTGAGCTAAGGACCAGCCATGGTGATTTTTAACACTTTCAGGATTTTATTCTGGGTTTTAAGTCAGCTGACTCTTTGTCAGAATGACTTCTCCAGGCCTGACATTTCTTCTGCTTAGTGTTGCTATTAGAGCAGAGTACACACATCAACCAGGCTCAACAACCCAGGCTTCATCTATTCCAACTCCTTCTTTTTCCTCACAACACTATTAACAGCCTCTGCATTTTAAAGCTGGCTGAGTTGATTTTCAAGATCTAGTGGACATTGAGGGATCCACCTGCAGGCTTGGAATTAACCCTAGGCAGAAGTGCTGGGGTCATTAGCACTGCCCTGGGCTCATTGGAGCTATACACCCATGTGCCAATTAAGGGCTTCCTTCTTTTGAACACAGTAATAAAATCATTCAGAAGTCATGACATGAGTGAAGAAAATTAGCTGTCTTCTTAAAAAAAAAAATGTAGTCCAACTGCTTTTCCCCCTTCCATTTAAAAGAGCCCCCACATTCCTGTCCATGGCCTGTGTTGTATTTAATATACCTGTGAAGTCCAGCATAACAAACCACTGAGATTAATAACCTTCGGCTGATAAAGAAACCCTGCTGCTGAAAGGAGGTGCTGTAATCACAGCTGGCCATGGCTCTGCAGCACTCTGCAGGCAGCCTGGAGGTCTGGAGGAACAGATCCAGGCTGAATCCCAGCTGGCAGCTCTGCCACACCAAAGAGAAGACAAGGAGGGATGAGGGACCCAGCAGGGTCTCTCCTGCCCTTCATCTGCTTCAATTTTCCCAGTGCCCCACTGCCTATGTCAGATTTGCATACTTTTTTATCTAGCTACCTAATTATTTTCATCATCAAAATTATATTCATAAACCCAGCACACAGAGTGGGAAAAAAGGAGAGTGACAGTGGGAGCACAAGGGGAGGAAGGGCTGAACCACCACAGAGCTCCTTCCAAAGCCTCAATTGCCTTCAGTTGCCTGCACAAAGAGCCAGGTTCAACCTCCACACACCTTCACTGACACCTCAGACAGAGCAGGATGGCCAAATGAGAAAGGGTCACCCCTTTCTAGAGGGATCCCCCTGCTCTGTTGGGTGCAGGGATGGTCAGGGTTGGGCTGCTACCACTTTCCTGTTACTGCCAAGCTTGACAGCTCCATCACTTGCCCCGTTTCAGGCTGCTTGGTTTTGCCTCTCTGCAGCCTAAGTCTGATGTGTAGATTTTAAATACAAGCAATAATTATTGCAGCAAACAGGGCAGACATGCTGCTGTTCCCCCATTCAGAAAATGTCTAAACAGTCAGGAATATCTTTTTGTCCAAGCCTTCTGCAGCTCTTGTATTGGGTGCCTGCTCCCCTGTGGAACTTTCAGGCACAGTGAGGTCCCCTAAATAATGTGAAATTTATAGTAGCTGTTGTGACAGTCTCCAAGAAATAGCTGATTTGATAATGGACCTCCTGCAACACAGTTAAATAGAAAAATAGAAACTTAAGGCTCAAGCTGAGCCTGTCTGGTCACTCCCTGACCCTGTTGTCTCCTGTCTCCATTGCAACACTCTCCCTGCTTGGGGCTGCTGAGACAGAATATGCAAAGCCTGGAGGCAACCTCACAGATGCATTTTGGGGTACTGAAGAAGAGTTTGTCACCACTGAATGGTGACCTCAAAATGGGCACTGTGTCTGTGCCCCTGTGATGGTACATAGGCTAGACAAGTTCACTGAGGTGCCAGTGCAAACCAGATTTTCGGCAGCTGCATGCAGATATTTTTCTCACTCCACTGATGGAAGCTGCAGTGTAACAGACTCCCTGAAGCTGGGGGAAATGCTGGTATTATTCAGGAATTGATTGGTGTCTGCCAATATCCACCACCACTGGCTGGGGTTTGATGGAATAACTGGGAAAATATGTTGGAAATGTGACAGCCAGTGAGTGTGTTCTTCTTGAGTGCTCAAATTGAGCAGAGCCTGCACAGATGGGGCACGAACCCTGACTGGCACTGCCTGTGTTGCTTTTGCTAGGAAGGTTTTGTTGTCCAAAATATGATTTTATAGCCATCAGAAGGCTCTTTGTGCTAAAGACCTGGATTTCTCCAGAGCTCTAAACCTGATTGTCTCCCTCATCAGCACAATGCTTGTGCATGCACTAAATCAACATCTCTTACCAATGGGAACGGGAGGAAATCAATGCTAACTCCCTGCAACCTTAGTTAGTTGGTACAGGAAAAGGCTCTTCAAAACTTTTGAAAATTAAAGAAACAAATGGGGTTTGGAAGGCAAGAGTGAATTCATGAATCACAGCAAGCTGCCTAAAGCCCAGGATTGAACTGGCTTCCTTCACAGGCATTACATTTTGTCTGTACCTCATCAGTTTGTCTACAGGGGAAGGACTGCCTTCCTGTGATGATGTTTAATGGTCTTTTGCTTGTGATAAAAGCAATACAAACTTTTTTTCCTCTTAATAAGTGGGACCACTCTCTTTTAGAGCGGTTAGGAATTAATAATGGGGTAATAAGTTAGTGGATCTATACTGCAATGTCATCAATTCTGGGCTTATATGAGTGCATTTTTGAAGAAATTATGGTAGAAAAGACTGCTATGGCCATTTAGTAATCCTCTTGCTGAATTTATAACTGGAAATGTTTAAATCCAAAAGTACAGCTGGGCTTGTGGAGGAACTGCAGTTCAGCCCTTCAATGAAGGGCCAGTGCTGTCTTGAGCCAGGGTCAGGTGTAGGTGCAGCCCTGGCCTGGCTGCAGCTGTATTCCCAGAATAAATGTAATGTAGGAGAGATCTCCCTGCCCTGACATGAGCTAAAAGAGGAGCATTCTACCCTCATCCTGATGAAGTCATCTCTGCTGGAGTGCATAATTACCACTGAATTTTTAAACAGCTGTAACACATAATATTAATGCCTGAAGAGAACAGCAAAAGAGCATTTCCAGGGAAACAAACCACCACATTTTCCTGCTCCCTGCCACAATGGGCTGAGATAAAACTAAAGCTGCTTGAGAGCTAACAGGGTTTAGAAACCAGTCAAAACTGAGAAAAACAATATTTATGAATGGAGGAGATCATATGATGGAGTAAACCAGTAGAGAAAGTTTTAGCCTCTGTTCTTGTCTCACATTCCCAGCACATCCCCACCAGTTCATCACTCTAAATCTGGCATGTTGAAGGAAGAAGTCAGAGCATAGTAGGCATGCAAGAATTGCCAGGGCTTGGGTAAAAAACCCAAAATGTGTGGCAGAAACAACCCTGGGAGTCCAGTTTTGCACACACACATCAGGGATGTTCAGGTTTAAACACTGAGCCATGTGGTGCTCCAGCAGGGGCACCTCTACTTAGAATAGGGAGAATAGGGCACCAGAGAGCAGAGGCAGACCCAGCTCTACATCAGAGCTTTGTTTATGAAGGCATTTGGAGCCCTGATGCAGAACAGATCCCTTCCTGGCACATCTGGAGCAGTACAGGGTGATCCTGGGCAGAGGAAAAGGTTTGTGTCAAATGCTGGAGTGAGGGACTGGACCAGCTGAGGTGCTGCGCTGCCCTGCAGATCCCAGCACCCAAAGTCTCCAAGCCAAGGAGATCCTGCTAGAAATGTTAGTTTTTAACCAGTCCGTCCTGCTGAGCCAGAAACCACAAATTCATTCTTTCCTTTGTTCAAGTCTGGCTCAGGATCAATGAAGACCTCAAAACCCCACAGTTCAAGTTCAGTTTAGTTCAGTTGATGGAGGAATGCATCAGAGAGGAAGAATTTCAGACTGGTGTTTGGTTCAGGTTTAGTATAATTTTTTTGAACAATTTTCTCTGAAATTCATATTGCAATAGCTCTGATGAGGACAAAAAAAAAAAAAGGGGGGGGGGGGGGAGAGAAAACCCAAACAGAATCTGGATACTGCAACATAATGGCAAACACTGCAGCTGGATGCATCCTGATCCAAGTGTGAGTGATTATACCTGCAGTGGAGAACATGGAGCAGGGTAGTTTGATAAACTGCACAATAGGACAGTGTAAAGTGTCCTATAAGGTGATGGAGCTGTTAGCAGCAAGAGATCATAAATCCTTTTTTTGAAATGGGAACTGACTGGCAACTCTCTCTAGTGTATTACAGGTTATTTCAGCTGCTTCTCCCTGCAGACATGACTGAACAAAGATCAAGTCAAATAAATTATTAAAAGTTAGCTGCTGCAAAGTGTGGCACTTCACTGCCTGAGAGACAGGGCTGAATCTCACCCAGGCCATGGTGAGGGTGCTCCCTACAGCACGTGGGGACAGTCACACAAGGCTGGCATTTAATGGGGCTACAAAACTTTGTGGAGCTCATTGTTCTGTTTCCAGCAGTGGCTGTGAAAGTCTGGCTAAGGGAAAACACAGACCAGGCACACAGAGCCCTTTGCCCTGGCAGTCTCCAACATCAGAACAGAAATATCCATTCTTCAGGAGCTCCAAACCACAGCCTTGGCATTGCTGGTATGTTGTTCCAGCCTTCTGAGGGAAGTATCTCAGGACCTGCATGGGAAATCAGAGTCATTGTAAGGCAGGTCATAAGGGCTCAAGCACAGCTGTGTCCAAGTGACATCTTCACAAAATCAGCTCAGTCAGCAGAGGTTGCGTGCACAGCTTGCTGCATCTCAAATGTGCTCCCAGAATTGTAATTTCAGTGATTTGATGTGGTCCTGGGAGCAGAGATAAAGCTTTCTCCTCTACATGTACATGCCCAAGTCATGGTATAGATCCAGACTCCTGAATGGCATTTCATCTCCTGCACCCTCAGAAGCCTGTCAGCATTTCAGGAAGGGAGAATAAACACATCTCAGTTTACTCCACACCTGAGAGGTGTGCAGCATCAATCTAGGGACATCTAATGTGCAAGGAGGACCTGAAACACCTTCTTCCATTTCCTATATTGATCAGTCTAACCTGTAAAATATTGTATAAAGCAAAGGCTGGGAAGTAACAACACTTTTCCCACTTTCCATTTTGAAAAGAAACAGCCATAGTGACCATCTTTTTGAAGAATCATGGAATGGCATGAGTTGGAAATGACCTTAAAAATCATCTTGTTCCAATCCCCTGCCATGGGCAGGGACACCTTCCACTAGAGCAGGGTGCTCAGGCTTTGTAGGAAGTCTGACAAGGACGGAAGGTGCTGTAAGTGCCCCCACAGGGCATCATTGCCAGCAGGGCTTGGACACTGCAGTGGCTGTTATTAGGCTTGGGCACAAAGAGGGTGTGAAAAGATTTGGTGCTGTCTGGGTCTGGTCACACAGAGCACCAAGTCCCTGGATCCTGAAGGTCCATGTGCAAACTGTTCCTAGCATTTTAACCCCCATTTAAGTAAGGGTTTTGGCATCTCAGTTCTGGAGTCAGGCAGCTCTGTCTCACCTCAGCCTCGCTTCAGGCACCCTTAAGAGCCCTACCCTGCACTGAACTTGTTCTGTAAAAATTGCAGATGAAGAGAGAAATTGTTCACATTATGCATTTATGTAGCAGTTGTAAACAGGCTTCCATTTTGACCACAAAATATGTCCTTAATTAGACAGAAGACAGTTACTGACCTTTTTTATTTCTTTTTTTTTTTTTTTGGTGTAAAAACAAATTCACTATCTGCAGCAATTCAAAGCCAGCCACAGAAGGGTAGCCTTTGTTTGAACTGCTCCATGACTGACTTGCCAATTATCTTTTTTCTGTGCTTTCTTGGAAAACATACATTTATTTTCCATACCTCCCCTTTGCACAAAGCAGCTGTGTACTCGAGGTTATGAGTTCTTAGTAATGGCTTTATGAATCATAACTCACATTTTAAGGCTGTGCCCATCCCGTGGCTTAGGAGGGGAAGGCAGGAGATGGAAGGAATCAGCATGGCCTTGTTAACCTGTTGTGACTGAAAGAGATGGGAAGAGCTACTAAGCTCTTACCTTTAACCCAGGGCTGCTGGAGCAGAGCTGACTTGTGCAGGAAGAGCAGAGGAGCCCTGCCTGCTCCCAGGCTGGGGAGACACACTACAAAGCTGAGCTTTGAGAAGAAGGACTTAACAAAAATAGGAACTCGATGTAGTTGAAAGAAATGGAACCTGAGTTTAATTGATGTCCAGAAAGGTCATTTCTGAAAGAGTCTCCTGGGGTTTCCAAGTGTGTCAGATGATTGTAGTCCCAAGTCTCTTTCAAAACTTTAAGAAACTTGGATTATCTGAAGCTGGGGGAGGGAGATTTTCTCAAGTGCCAAGATTCACAGGTTAACAACTATGGCCTTTTGGAGAGGATGACATTTCAAAAAAAAAATTAAGACAGTGATAGTCCTTTTTTTCCCTGCTATGCATGGGATGGGGAAGCAAGGCATCCTCATGCTGTTCAAAGAGCCCAGACAGAAACTTCACCTTTCCCTATAGGCAGTTTTAAATACTGGAGAAGAATCAAACTTGTTGCAAGGTTTAAAGGAAGAGGAGAAACATGGAAATCCATTCCAAAACATTTGCAGTGCTGGAGACATTAACAACTGAAACATGGTAGATAAATGTGAGCAAAATGCACCAAGCAACATGTGGAGTAGAAAGCATTTACTATTAGCTTTAAGTGCTTGCAGAATGTCTCTTTGTTGTTCTATTTACAAGGAGCACTTTGCATACAGAACATCAATCTCTCGCAGAGCCAGCACATTACTGTGATAGAAATAGTGAATTAACAACAATAGAGATCTGGTAGGGGGGCTGTCAGCAAAGGGACTTTACCTTTATCACATAAAATGGAAGAGGAAAACCTATTTTATGCCATTATGTCTTTGTCAGCCCACATGACAAGCAGGCAGTTACCCCTGCTGCTCAATGCCTTTGCCAGAGCTGTACAAAGGCAGAGCAGAGCAGCTACCAGGGGGATTTAATAGCCTGAATGCCTCATTTCAAAGGGGAGCTGCATTCATCTCCCCTGGCTGGCACCCCTACCGCAAACCCTCAGCAAGTGGAAGAGCTGGAGGGCAGGAAAGCACCAGAGGTCACATTGACACTATTGTGGATCCAGGCAACAGAATCTCTTTGGAAACTTTCAAACCACTGGGGCATGCTGTACCTTGGATGACTCTAAGGGAGGATGTTGGAACAGGTAGAAAATAAAGAAAGGTCATAGATCAGGGAATCAGAATGCCCTGGGCTTGGAAAAGACCTTAAAGCTCATCCAGTTCCAACCCCCCTGTCATGGGCAGGGACATCTTCCACCAGACCAGGTTGCTCAGAGCCACATCCAACCTGGCCTTGGTAGACAGGCAAGTCAGATTTTTTTCCATTTTTCAAGGGACAAAATGAAACTGTTCCAACTTTCATTGGAAATGTGGCAGGAGGTGAGGGTAACTCAGCTAAAGCTCAAGTCAGAGAGGCCAGAACACATCTAGGCTTGCCAGTCTGTGCCTCCAGAACATCTCCATGCTTGCACTGCCATGGAAACTTGCCTCATCTCCAGGCTGCACACAAATATTGACATGCCAGCTTTGGGTGAGCTCCTGGACTTCCAGATCTGACCTCACACTGCTGTCCCTCATGGGCTCATGACACATTGGAACCAGCCAACCTGGATGCCAGATTTGCTTTATTTTTATATCACTTCGGTTATGTATGTAGGTATTACTGGGGTGATCTAAATTAATCTCATGTTTGGTCTTTCTGAAATTGCCTCTAAGAGATAATTTTGGCCAATAATGAAGTTTTCCTCTTCTTGTGATGCAGCCTTCTTGTTTCACATAGCACAGGGGTTTTTTCCTAATTATGTTTGAGTATTTTAGGTACTTAACTGAGATGTGGGAGTTCGTTTGCAGTTTCAATGTACGTCTGACAGGATAAATTGTTATACAGCCCGTTAAATGTGATAGATTGTTAAAGTTTGTAGAAAACTGCAGACACAGCACATTGTATCCAAGTTAACCAGATGTTATAATTTTTCCATTTCTAAGGGTTGCATTACTCCAGTTTATTTTGCCAGAGGGTAGACAGTTAAAGAAGTCCACACACAGGTTTGAAATCCTACAACAATACAGGAACAGAACTAAATTTCTACTGTCTCACCAAGATTACAGATCACAGGTCACAAAGGGTTGCTAAGGAAGCAGAGTTCAAGCTTTGTGAATAAGACAAGATGAGAATTTTCAGCTCTCACTCCTCAGTTGTCTTGCTTGCCTGGAAAGAATTGGAGTTGCTGCTGTAATGAGCCTTAAAAAAATAATTAACTGTGCTTGGTTACTTTGAGTACAGAGACAGCAATTAACTGTGCTTGTTCTTGGTTGCTTGGACTACAGAGACAAAAAACCAATGAGATGTGCTAATCCAGCTCCAGTGCTTCAGAAACAGAACTGGGATGTATTCCATCTGTGACCATAGCCAGGATTCAGTGCTCCAGTGACCAGCTTTGGAAGCCGGGCACTGACAAAGAGGATGGGTCTAAGTGATGATCTTGTGCATCTGCTGATGATGATGTCAAATTTCCCCCTGTGAAAAACGCCAATCACTTGTTTTTAAAATTTTAAAAGTTTAACAGTAATAAAATGGTTATAAAAATAGTAAAACAATTAGAGTAATAATAATTTGGACAAATAGAATTAGGACAATATGAGACAATAGAGATAAAGAGCTACAGACGTCCAGGTACCTTTTTCTGGGCAGCACGAGCCCAAAAAAGTACCCACGTTAACAGAGGATTAACCCTTAAAAACAATAGCTTGTTGCATATTCATACATCTCATACATGATGCATAAATTCCATTCAAATACAGGATTCTGTCTGGTCATCATCAACTTCTTCCTTCTAAACCTAACAGCGCCTTCGAGGTGGAAGAAGTTCATTTCTTCTGATAAGAGAGCAATAAATTCTTTTTCTCTGAAAGATTTAGGTGTCCTGGGGCTGCTATCTGGTGCAAGTGCCTCATTCCTTTCTTAAAAAAAATCCCACTAACATAGTTCTTATTTTAATTACAAAAGTTACTTTTTAATTACAAGACTACATTTATCATATTATTAAAATATTAATACAGCACTACTAATCAATACATCAAAATACATATGGTAAATATCTGTGCAGAGACATATAATATTCACTTTTCACACCCCCTCAGCATGGAGTATTCAGGCCAGGAATATTTCCTGGAGGTGGCACCAAACCCCGGGGCAGTGTGTGAACAGTACCCTAAACTTGGGGTAAAATAATCATCCATTGGAAACTCCAGGATGGGTTTTATGCATCCCAGTAATATAAAGACCCTACCTGCCCCACCAGCTGAAATAAGCCCTGCATCTTCTTTCTAAACTCATTTGAACCATTACATGGTAAGGAATAAATACACACTTTGTCCACTTTAACTATTGAGGTTGGAACACTTTGGACATGGATTATTAAATTGATGTATTATCTGTGTGCAAGCCCAGGGCATACCATTACCACTGCGTAGAGAGCACTCATGAAATTTGTGACTTTTTTGAAGAATTATGTGGGTTTTAAAATAAAATTTTCCTGCTATATCTTCAAGGATATTCTCATCCATAAATTTAAATTTTGAAGCTTAAGGCTCCCTGGTCATTGCTAATCAGAAAGAGATTAGAATGGAAAACCTAACCTTTACAGTGAGAAAATGCACAATTGGACATGGTTTTGTTTTTCAAAGCATTCAGAGGTTTTTTGTTTATCACAGCATCAAACAAAAAATGTGAAGCTTAAAAGTAACTTCAAAATTCAGCATTGACCTTTAATATTTAGCTCTTCGTTGCCTTTTTTTTTTTGTTTTTTACCTTTCTGTAGATGCAAAAATCCTCATAACAGCAAAGATTATAATGGCAAACAAAAAGAATCTATAAAAGTCACTCTTTTTTCTCTTTCTGGAAAAAAAAAAAGCATTCATTTTGAGGTCAGGACCTCTCCATGATTGAGATAGGGGAAAAAAACTATTAATGAGCATTAAGAAAACTGTCCTACTTGACAGCCATAAAGCTGTCTCACAGCTCACTTGGGAAAGCTTTAATCTGAAGATTTCTGACTCATTAACATGCAGATTATTGATATTATAGCCTTGTTATAGCTCACTGCAGGAGGATATCTCCTCCAGGATCCCTCTCTTGGCCAGACATTAAGTTCTCTTCTGTTCTGTCCAGGTTCTTCCAACAGACCCTTTGTGCCCGAGTGCCCTCCAGCACCTCATTAACAACACATCCTCTACCTGCACAGTTTGTTCTCTGTCTTCTCCCAAGGAGGACATGTGGGTGCAGTGAAGTGTTCTGTGATGGTGAGACTCACTTGACGTTTTTTAGAAAAAACTTTATAACCTCAGGTATGGTAGAGGAAAAAAAAAAAGCAAACATTATACCATGATCCACCAAAAAAACCCCAGTCCGCATTCTTTTGAATTGTGTAGAAAATTTCCACAGCTATTATCACCTCTTTTTTTTTTTTGGTTTTTTTTTTTTTCCTTTCTCATACTTAAAAGAAACAGTCCCAAAGTGTTGGATCATTTTTTGTTTGGTTGGGTTTTTTTAATGGAGCTAAAACCTGTTGGGGAAGAAACCTGGACTTCTTACTCTTACTTGCTCACAGTGCTCAGCAAAACCATTTGCAAGATAAAAAGCAGACTTCCTACCCATAATATGGACCAGTGTGAAAAAGAAAGGTCATATAGCTAATTTTATGTGAAAGATGGACAATCATGGCTCTCTGTGTATAAAAGGCAATGTTTCCTTAGGATAATGATCTTTCCCTTGTCCCCAGAACCTGGGAACAAAGAGGAGCCAAGGTGTCATCCTGCTCCATTCCCAACTTTCCATGTCCTTCCTGAGAGGACCACCAAGTGTTGGGGGAAGAATGAACCCAGGACCATGGAGCAAGCCAAGGAGCAGCCTCTGAGGTCTGTTATGTTTCCAGATTGTTCCAGAAATAAAACTTTTCAAGTTTTCTGCAAGTTTTCTCCTTTTTGTTTGGAGTCTGCCCTGCAGCAAAGTCCAAATGGTTGTGCTTACAAGGCATGCCTGAGCCTGCTGCTCTTCTGCATTTTTGGTTTTTAACTTTTATCAGCTGTTCTGATCCTTTCCCATCTACATTTTCTAGAGGCCTCACGTTGGCTCTTAAGAGAATCTGTTTTATTAACTTCCACAAAATGCATACAGAAAATCTGACAAAATGCCGGTTAAATACTTTCCTTCCGCCTACTGGGAGTAATATATTTCAAAGAGTTGGAAATAACAAGTATTTGAACAAGTTGCATTCATTTTTGAGACTATCAGACTCTGTTGAGACACAAATGCTCTCTTAGAGACATCATTCTCTCCTTAAATAAGACGGGGTGCCACAGAAACATGGTGTGTCATTAGCTCCTTGTATGTTCTCCTGTCTTGAAGTGGGAGTGAGAGTTTACTGAAAGTAAGTATTTGTATTTTAAATTCCCAGGAGGCAAAATATTAAAGGGAAAGAATATGCAGTCAGTGAAAGCCAAAAGAAAAGATGAACAGGAGAGGATTAACTAAGAGGGAAAGTAGAAAGTCCTCAATCACATGGATTTCTTTTAGCACTCAGCACTAAATAGAAATACTGAAATCTTTATGAAACACCCTTAAAAGATGTTGAAAAGGACTCCTATCATCATTGAAACATGAAGCCAGATTAATTCCTTCTGCACTCTCAGGAAGATCCTTTCTCCCCTGTCTCTTCAGGTATCTCTCCTTCATGCTCTAGACAACACTGTATTCAAAAAGATCACTGTTACCTGCAGCTGCTGAAAAATGGGATTAAACAGCTCCAACTCTTTCTCCAAAGTAAAACTGCTTGATTTACTTTCAAAGCAAAAGTAATTCAAACTCTGAAGAAATTAGATTCATCCTTACAAACACTCTGCGAAAAAATCACATTTCCTTCTTGGGTATGAGTGAAATGGGTAAAAAATGAAGGAAACTGGCTCCAGGATGGCCACAGTCAGAGCAAACCAGGAGAAATCCATGAAAGGCAGCCTGACAACCGAAGTGGAGGAATGCAAGGGTTGGCCCAGCACCGCCCCAAGGGGGCTCCTCCTGGGGTGTTGCCATGGCTGTATCTCACAGCCTTCATTAATTCTCTGCACTCATCTCCTTCCACTGCCTAATTAAATTAATTACACAGGCCACAGAAAGCAGCCAGGCTGTCCCTACTTGAGTGTCTGCAGCAAGCTTGTGTCCTAGGCACATCTAATCTATGGCAAGAAGACATTTTTTGTTTGCTTTTTAAGATATGGGAGGAATCGTCTGGTCAAATGAAAGCATCACTAAGGCATGTGCTGAGGTTTCAACCACCCTTTCTAGTCTTTCTTAGTGGTTTTGGTGGGGAGAAATGTCTATGTCTCACATGAGAATTGAGTCAGACCAAATCAGATGTCTAAAACTGGTCAGAGGAATTGTTCCTTATGAAAATGCCTGTATCCCTTCATGGCTTACTGAGGCAGGTCAGGGTGCCTGACTTCAGCAGACACCTCCACTGCAAAGGATGACATTTAGTTTGCATCACCATAAGTAACCAAAACCATAAAATGCCTACAAAAGGACACAAAAGATATGCAGAGGCTCAACAGAACACTAGGAGCACAATATAATTTCAAGCACATTTAAGGAGGTAAATTTGGATTTAAAACCAAGGGTTTCTGGTTCTTCATGAAACTTAGTGACAAGTTATCAGTACTGACAGAGGCAGCTGGGCCAGCCCATAATGAGTTGCTCCCCCTCCAAAAATCAGCACTCAGTCATCCACCAAAGGCAGGCTGGCTCAGCAAAAAATGATGGAGCACCACTTAAAAGCTTATATTTTATCCAGTGAACAAACTTGATAGGATGATCTCTGTCCTTCCCCTCACATCACCATGACAGATACCCATTTCTGTTGGTACAATTAAAAATTGATTGAAAGGGCGTCATCACTTTCTTCTTTCTTTATAATAGAGTGGAATTATTTACCCAGACAGGTGTTTTTGTGATAGAGGTCATATCTCCAATCACTGGCTTTCCATGGCATAAAATAATTACCATTCATGACATGGTGTGTCACTAGGATCTCTCTCCCGCAGATTCCAAGGGATAAAACAGTTTTGTAGCTTTACACTCTGATCATCTCTGTCACTCTAAGTTATTCTCACTGTGGGTTGTAGTTTTACTGTTGGAAAGAAATGGCACTGTGGGATAATAAGTTGTGATACTCATGCAGTAATTTTCCAACTATTATCTCTCCAGTCCCCTTCAGTTTAAAGGGTTAATAAATTTGGTGCAAACATTGTGCCATAATAAAAGTTGTCATTAAACCCATGGAGTGAAATATCTGCATAAAAGAAATATGAAAACAGGGAAGTAGCTGGTTTGGGAACTCTTTTCCTCCCTTATTTGAATCAAACCCCTAATTTGAGTTAAAAGATTAATGGTTTAATACTTTCTGAATAAAGAATTGTTTCACCTGCTTAGGCAAATCTCAGGATGCAAAGCAAAATTACACTTGCAAATATATTGATGTTCTAGCTGTAACTGACTTGTATGTACATATATATATATACATATATATGCATGTCTATATAAATAGATAGATATGCATATATATTTTATATATAATAATATTATAATAATAGTATTATAATATAATAATAATATTTAATTTTTAGAATCTGTCAGGAACATAAAGCTTCAAATGCTTTATCATTTGCAAAATATTAATTTCTCAAAAATTTATGCCAAACTCTTTTCCTGGTTATACAGGTTACATTCACTTGACCTTCCAAAGAGCGCCTGGAGTCCAGAGGAGTCATTACCAAATTGCTGAATACCCTTAAAGGTCGACTTCAGGTTCTCAGCACCTCAAATATCACAGCCTTGTGTACACTGAGCAAGCCCACTTTTGCAGCGACTTTTTCTATGGATCACTGGATTGGAGTAAAACTGCTGCAAAGTTCATACCCAGCTGCCTTTTTCTGTACCATTTTGTCCTACTGAGAATATGGTTTTAGCTTTCCAGACAGGTCATCTTTTTTCTGATGGTGAACAATACTTATGAAAGTCTCTTTATTGTTTCTCTATATTGGTTAAATTGGATGCTAAACGTTATCTCTAAAGAAAAAATTACCAAAGAGTAGGCTGAGAGACTTCAGGTTTTTGAAATCCTTGAAGTACTTCTCTTTCCCCCAGTCTGTTTGCCTATTTAAATGAGATTTGCATTAGCTGCAGATAAGAATAACCATTCCAGTCTGTAGGATATCAGCCCTCTGATAGCACAGCTGGGTGTCAGTGGCAATGTGATGGTTTCTTGGGTAACTTGGTTGTAGATCACTCCAGGATTTCTGATTTTTCAGAGAAACCAGTTCTGCAAAACAGGAGGAAGCATTAAAATTCAATTTTTCTGTCTCACACTGTCTCCTATCCAACACACTTTTATTTGTTGCACAGTGCATGAGGCAGGATGCTACAAAAAGAAAGGATAAGGATATTTGTTTTCCTAAAAGAACAGAATAGAGCGCTCTTCACACCAAAAGCAAGAGGACATGGGTTCTGCTTCAGTGCCCTGTTGTATGCAGGACAGAGAAAGTTGTGTGATTTTTTGACTCCCTGTGGTTTGTCACTGTGACCAAGGATGCTCCAACAGTCTTAGGGCCTTGTCTAAAGCCCTTTTGATCCTTTTAGAAGGTCCCTGCAGACACAGTGACAGCTCCATGAGATCCAAATCCTGACCGAGTCACTCTCTCCCCTTACATCTCCAAGCCATGGAAGGACATTTCTGAGGTGGTCCTATCTCCACAGATGGAAGGTTGTTCCAGATTGCAAGGCAAGATGTTTTCCATTACCATCTGTATGGCAGTTGGCTTTTGTCAAGTGGGCAGTTTTCCTTATCTCTCTCTCTGAGTGACCACAATCACTCCTCCCTAGGGAGGGGACATCTGCTGATAACAGCTATTGAATGTCACTGCGTGGCTGATAAGAACTATAACATCCCATTGTGAGATGCTCCGCCCAGAGGGAGGAGCCAAGCATTCCTACTTGGATAGAATCTGGAGATCCTGGAACACCAGCACAGCTTCTCCACTGGATTTCGCAGAGGAGCAGCAGCTGCCTCTTCTTCCACTGGATCTTCAGAGGAAGAATACATCCTTCTCTACAGGACCCCCTTGCTCCAACAGAACCACCCCTGACACTTCAAGAAGACTGCAGCCACAATTCCAATGGAACTGCCACCAACACCCTGACCCACAGGGTGTCAGGGTGGGTTCTGACTCTGTCAGTGTTGTTCTAGTGGACTGCATTGTTTATTTTATCCTTTTAATTTTTTTTCTTCCCTACTAAAGAACTGCTATTTCCTGCCCCCATATTTTTTGCCTGAGAGCCCCTTAATTTTAAATTTATAGCAATTTGGAGGGGTGGGGGGAGTTTACATTCTCCATTTCAGGGGAGGCTCCTGCCTTCCTTAGCAGACTCCTGTCTTTCCAAACCAAGACAAGGCTTCACTCAGTTCCCATGAAACAAAAGATGTAAGGTAGGAAAGACTTAAGCACAACACTGGTACAGAGTGAAATCCCATTATTTGGGTGGGGTCCCAGACACCTGGTTATTAGGGGCAGCTATTTCACTTTAGAATTGATTTAAGGGCTGTCATGAAGAGCAACTGCTCGTCCAGAAAGTTGAGTCAGTTGTTAAATCTTGGGAAATTCAGCAGCAGAAGTGGAACACACAGAGGTTTGTGGCCAGAGGCTGCTCTGAGACACGCTGGTGCACTGTCATTTACATCAGTGCAGGAGCTGTGCAAGAATGGGAGAAGGTGGTGAGCCTGAATTGTTCTGAAGACCTGACCCTGCTCCTGAGATGGAGCTACCTGTTCTCTAATGTCAGCACACTGTGGGGAAGGAAAGTGAGCAGGGAAGAAGAAAGAGCATGAAGGAGTGAATGTGGAAGGAATGCAAATAGATAAAAAATCACAGAATCACAGGATAATGGAGGTCAGCTCCCCTTACTCCTACCTCCATTTCCACATCAAGTACAAGGTGTTAAAAGAATGACTGTATGGACTGAAGGAGAACTCAGGGCTTCACTGAGGCAGAGCATGTGTTTCTGAGGCTGAGCACAGAGCAAAGGTGCAGAGCCTTATTGTGCAGGTCATGCTGTAATGTGCAGTCAGGGAGTGGAGCACTCAGTTTCTGCTTTTCTGCTTTTTGTTGTGTTTTGGAGAACAGCAATGACAAGTGTATATTAAAAGTCCTGCACTGCACCTCTCTCTTGAGCAAATTTTCTGTGGATTTTCCCAGAAAGGGACTGATATCACCTCTCAGGGACAGCTCCCACCAGAATCTTCCTAACCCCAT
>NW_005054675.1:0-12696 GCF_000277835.1 Geospiza fortis | reverse complement strand
CCTGAATTATTCTGAATTCTCTAAAGAGGTTTCAGAGCCAAATATAAACTGGGCTCAGTTCAGCTTAGGCAGTAAATCCAGGGAGGTCACAGCTTGGGGAAGGGTGACAGCTGGCTCCATGCTGGACCACACGTGCTGCTTGTCTCAGGGATGAATTATTGACCATCTGCCGTGGTGTGACATCCAGGGGAAGGCACACATGGCTTTATCTGGGGGCTGGGCTCCTCTCCTGCCTGCCAGGCTCCTCTGAGGCCTGAGGAGGAACTCTGGCCTGCAAACCAAGCAGCAGCACCTGTGCTGATTACAAACAAGGCTTTTATTTGCCACTTCTCTTGAAGTTCTTAGCAGCAAGAACAGAGCTGGAGGTTTCAGTGATCCCTGTTCAGGGCTTAATTGGAGGAGCTGGTGGAGGATGCCAGATGAATGCACTGGATTGCTCCTATTCAACAACTTGAGGGCCTCCATAATAACTCACCAGGCTCGAGCTCTGATGTTCTTCTGGAGATGTGGGAGCAGAAAATGAGCCTCAGTGGCTCTTCTGTTTGTTAGGCAGGCAGCACACAGCAACTCTTAGGGAGCTTCCCACACCTTTCAACTTCAGGCTGAATTTTGTGATGCTTTTGTCAGTGTTTTCAAGGTGGAATGAAAGGTTTCTGCTATTGCATTTAAAATTCAGATAGGCACATTCATGTAGCCTCGGGCCAGAGACTGCAAAGAATCCGTAAAGCGGTGAATAAGAGATAGAATCTATGCTCTCTGGTAAAACAGCCCTGTTTTCTTCTCTCACTCTTTGTTTTTTATTTAACAAGGCATGAACATTGCTTCACACTGCAACTGCACGCTAGAGAGCAGGGCTGCAGAGCTTTGAAACGTAAATGCTGTTTCTTCCTACCCTCCCTGGAGTTCTCTCATTGCTATTTATTTTCATTAGTAGAAATGAAAACAAATTAAGGCGTGCAACACTCAACAGAGTAGGACTGCAGCAAGCACAACTGCTGGCACCTGGAGCATTTTATAACCCCAGTGGTGTCCCCGCATTTGAACAAAGCTCTCAGAAATGTCAGAGACTGGAAATCCTTTTTTTCTCTGGTCATATTGTTGTATAAAGTTCTTGATCTCACAGCTTTTACCCCAAAGCCAATTCCCCTCCCAGCCCTCCCCAGAGATCTGTTTGCTTCAATGATCAGGGTTCAGCTTCTCAGCTGGTTCAGCTGGTTCGCTCCATTGGCTTTAATTCCTTTGGGTTTGGTTACACTCATTGCTAATACACCCAGCTGTATTTGAGTAGCAATTCATATTATGAATTATGATAAGCACTTTGTTTCCCTCCTTTGTGTAACCTTCAAACTTACTGGTGCAACTGTGTGCACATTCCTTAGTCTTGTTTTCCTACCAAGTTCAATTAGTCTTCCTGGCCTACTCAGTTTCATTTTTTACCTATTTAAGAGGTTCTGCAAACACAGGGCATACTTTCTTTGGTTACACAAAAGGCCACAACTCTTCCACATGTCAGCCCAACTTTTACTGCTGTTTTCTTCAATTTTTGCTAGGAAATATTGCTTCTATTTTTGTCAGTCTTCCCAATTGGCTGGAGAAGAAATTTAAAGCCCAGCAACAGCAAAACCAAGTGTTCTGGATTTCCACTTCCATCCTGAACCACGATGGCCACAGGAAAAATTAATTCCTGTGTTAGGGAAAACAAATATCTCACAGAATTTCATTTCACAAAATGAAAGCAAGCATCAAAATATGGGCCTACAAAAATACTGAGGTTATTGGTAAATCATCTTTCTTCTTCTTCCTGTCTAATAAGATGGCAAAATGTGTAGATGAATACCTGAGAAAAGGGAATGGAATGTAGGAGGCCAGAACAAAAAGGGTCAATATTTTTTCTCTCAAATTGTTTTACTTCCCACCTCCAAAAAACCACAGCCTATTCTCAAAATTAAAACAAAAAATGTTTTGAAAACTTCCAGCAATCTAAAAAGAAAACTTGGTTTTAAAACCGAGACTACAAATATCAATTATGTTGTATCCTAACATTTCAAAGAGTGAAAAACAAGAAGCTACCTTTTGCAAATACCACTTAAAATATCGTTCACTTTGAAAACAAAAGACTGAAGGAACTAATTTTTTATTACACTAAAAGGCTCCTCAGCCAAGACTTTGAGCTGGTGTCACCTACAGCTTCTCTCAGCTGAAGTGCATTTTCTAGCAAGAAACTCAACCCCACTGTGAAGCATTTAACACAGTAGATTGTTTCACTGGGGTAAAACACCTGTGGTAGTTCTGCAGTGTTGCAGGATGAGACTGCAACCCCATCATTACCCAGTGGTGGTAAATATTTCGAATATTTTTGAATATTTTGCTGTGTGATGCTGGGTCCCAGCCCCATGGTAGCTCTGGCTGTGGCTGCCAGGTTGCTTAGGGAACTGAAGGGGTTTGTTTCCCTCTACAAAGGGGTCCCTTGGCACAGCCCAGGTAATTTTGCCCACATTTTGCATCCTACCAGCACAGGACCACACCTACAGCAGCACAGAAATGTTATCCTAGTGCCTGCAGTCCCAGTGTAACTTCCACCTGCCAGTATTTACTGATGGACCAGGCACTTGCAAGAATCCCTCCTGCCCTGTGCCAAGCTCAGGCACAGATGGTTTTCTGGAATAGAGGGAATTCTAAAGCATCCTGTGTAGTTCTGCATCCCTCCCCTTGCCACGCTGCCAGTTTTCATCCCTGGTTTTATTCTCTGCAGAACTTCTTCCCAATGCCTTTTCTTGTTAATTAGGATGGCATCGTGCCAAGTAAAAGGTTTTGGCTATTACTAGAGCTCCTGAGACAGCTTTTGTAGAAAGTTAATACAATTTCCTGCGCTCCCTGGGAATGCACAGCCCTTAAATTGGATTGACTCTTCATACTCCTAAATTGATGAGGTCAGCATATTCTGTGATTGATTTCCCTGCTTGTAAAACACACCCGGGGTACCAGAGAGATTTACATGCAGTGAAGTTGTGATTATGTGCTGATCTGACTCCTTCTGCTCCCAGACAGAAAGAAATTCCCACTCCTTGACCCATCTCTGCAAAGCAGGGAGCAGTTTTGGTGGTCTAACTTCAACAAGCTCTTCCTTTACACTTCAGCTTAAATTTTACTATTTTACTGTTTCTTTGTTCTGGAATTAAAGATTGTGCCTCTGACAGGGCATTGCAGCTGTCTCCAGGTTAGTAAGGGGACAGACAGATGAACATTCATAGATTCCACATGCAAACTTTGTAATAACAACAACATGATTTAGACACAAAACTATTTCTGTTTCAGGCTGGGACATTTACTTACAGAAAAGAGTATGGCATATAACCAAGTCTGCTTGCATCTTCTCAGGTGTCTGTAAGCTTTATATTTTGGTGGAGACCATTGCAGGTGAAGAACCATTTACAAAAATCTGTGACAAAAATGTAATCTGGAGCTACAGGAGAGATAGAATGTATATTGGTTGGGTCCCCCTCTGCCCACACAGAATTTTACCATTTCTTCTATTTTGGAATTCAATTATGCAGAAAGGAAGAGAAAAAAAGGCTACCACCTCAAGCAAAAAGCTTGAATTAATAATTCAGAGATATTTTGTTGATTTAAAACTTTTCAGTCTAACTAGCAGACATTCTATAGACTACTAAAAAGAAAAAAAAGAAAAAATAATGAAGCAAACCTATTTTGAAACAGAAAAGTTGGAACATTCCATATTGAAGAATTGAATCAAATTGACTGATTTGTTCAAAGTTTTCTCATTACTGTTCCAAGCAATTTTCTCTGAACTGACAAATCTCCATGAAGTGTGTTGGTTTTGACAAACCAGTAATTTTTGACAGAACCATTCAGCTGTGACATTTCCAGCCCTGTGAGTGTAATCTCGCCCTGAAATGCTGCTCCTGATAAGAAAAGCCAACACTGGTGATCAGTGGCTGGGCTCTCAGATGGCAGATGAGCAGTTTCCAGCAGCACTGCTGCAGCTCCTCCCTCCCCACCTGGGGCTGGGAGGTTCCACTTCCCCCAGGCCTGGCTCTGCCTTCTGCTTTTTGAAGCTGCCGCTGCTCTTCCCAGGATGCTCCCAACAAGGGGGCACACTCCAGGTGGGTTCCTTTGGTCTAGCTCAACTCTGTTATTTTTACCTGATCCTGTCTTTGCCAGGTTGGCTCTTCCCCCTCTCCCTATCATCCCTGGACAATAGCTAATGGGTTGTAGCTGGTTTGTGTGTTCACTGCACCATTTCTACTTTTTGTTTTTCTAGGCCAGTGCTCACAGAAACGCACCTTGTCCAGCTTCAGAGCTGACCTTCCGACCTCTCAACATTCCAAAGATGTTCCAGGGATTCCTTAAGTCCCAGATTTGATAAAGCATCAGCACTTCAGAAAGTCTTCCTAAAACTGGTGGCAACTTTGAGGAGGAGGTCATTGTAGCTGTGTATAGGCTCACAGCCACCTGAAGTATATATAGGTGGGGATATATTCTTTATACCCAAAAGTATAAAAGGCTTTTTAGAGAAGGATTTTATCCAAGAGTTTAAAGTCTATCTTCATCTTGATTATGAATGGATAGGAAAAATATTTATTACATCAGTCACAAAACGGACTTTTTCATGACCATCCCCAAATTCACATTTTGTCTTAAAAGAGAATTTCATTCATGTTATTCCTCAACAGCTGGATGGAGCCCCACCTTTACCTCACAGCGGCATTTTTCAAACTGTTCTGTGCAAGTGCCTGGGGGCAGATGCATGATCCCATGAAGGGATACAAAAGAAAATCCCAAAGTGATGGCTACCACATTTATTATCGTGGCAGTGTTTTGCATCTTAACAATGAAGGCAGTAGGGTAGAATCTCCTTTCAAACTCTGTGAGTAAATTGCTTTCTTGTAATAACTAGATTTTCCACACACAGATGGCAGCTACAAGCTGTCAATCACTGTGAAATCCAAGGGTAGATGAAGCAGAGAAATTGTATTGTTATTGCCTGCTAGGCTGGAAGTGTGTCCAGGCTGGAGCACAGCTCCTTTGTGCTGTGCTGAGTCCATGGATTTCACAAGTACAATACTTCTGCCAGGCACCCACTGGAAGAAAGAAAAGGCCACATCCAATTTCTTATGGACTTCATCAGAAACACAAACATCATCAGACCCAGATCCATCAAGAGGAAGAAAAAGAGTCTGAGCCCACAACAATGTTCCCTCCTGTGCAAACAGCTGCTTAAGCAAAAGGACCTTCAAAGCAAAACTTTTGTAGAAGGGACAAAAAAGAAAATGAAAATTATTCTTGCTTTGGGAAACTTGTGTGATGTCTAGAACCACAGCTATTGCCTTCCAGAGTACACAAGCCATCAGCCCTGGCCACCTCCTGTTGTAGACATCTTTTAATGAAAAATCTTTTCTTTAAGATTTTCCTCCTGAAAAGATGAGAAGCCTCAGGAACAAAATGTAAACATTGATTATCTGCTGCTGTGGAATGCAACAGGTGGATCTTTGATTGGCCCATCTTAGGTGTTTATAATTAATGGCCAATCACAGCCCAGCTGGCTCAGACAGAGAGACAACTGCCTTTGTTACCATTCTTCCTTTTCTATTCTTAGCTAGCCTTCTGATGAAACCTTTTCTTCTATTCTTTTTGTATAGTTTTAATGTAATATATATAATAAAATAATAAATCAAGCCTTCTGAAACATGGAGTCAGATCCTTCGTCTCTTCCCTCCTCCAAGAACTCCTGTGAGCACTGTCATAACCTCCCTCCTCCCAAGGTGACAAATGCTGCTGTTGTCACTTGCCTGGGCACATCACAGCAGCCCCAAGATGCTTCAGCTGTTCAGAGAAGATGAACACAGAGCCACCACAAGGGCTCAGCCCCCCCAAAAAAACCTGTTTAATGTTTCTTCCTCCCCAGATACCTTGGAGTTCCACTGATTCATTTGTGTGTCCTGTGACAGGGTTATAAATGCTTGCTTTTCCAACCTCCATAACATGGTGTCTGGCTTAGCATAAATTATTCTGTTTCAGAATGTAGATGCAAATAAATATCTATTTGGACCTAATAATTTATCACTTCTAATCAACTCTTTTACACCTAAACAAGAGACTAGGTATTTTTGTCCTTTTTGGAGCCTCCTGGAAAGTGTTGTTTTTCTCCCTGAAGCATTTGGGAGCATTAATTTTTGTAATTAAGTGAGAAAAACAGGAATAGTCATCCTGAAAGCAGTATATCTGCAAAGTGGAACTAGCAGGAGTTAGAAGCAGTGTAATTTAGGCTGAACTGACTCCAGCTAACAACAGCAGACCAGACATGCTGTCTTGCTCTGGAAGCATGGGGCAGGGGACAGTGGGAGAGCATTAAAAAAGGACATTAAAACTGCATTGCACTTGGATCTTTATGGAAATGTTGACTAGCCTCATCCAGGGTTGTGGTCCTGCTTTGGTAAATTTTTTTTAACAATTCTTACTAACTCTCCATCTATCTTTTCAGACCAAACCTGCTTAGCTTAAAAGAAAAAGATGGGTTCTGTTTTTTGAGTAGAAATGAAAGCACTGAAAGTTCAAAATCACAGGTTTATAGTCAATTTCATGAAGCAAAAAATTAAACTAAACTAAAAATTTTTGACATTTTGAGTTACAGACCTAAGAAAGCTAGGAAAGCAGTCCTTATGGCTGACAGAGTTACTACTGCTAAAGACCAGATAAGCAAAATTTATAAAAATAGAGGTAATTTATATAATACCCTTCTCTGACCATGTCCTTCACAACATGGGAAGTATGGCAGAAAAAAATTCTCTTAATTGTGCATTGCTTTAGAAAAGATTATTATTGTTCTCTACAACTCCAGTGGATGGTGAAGCTGGTTAAGGCATTTTTTGTTGGGTATATTTTGTTAAAAATACTTTGGGTTTGGCAATAGGGAGGAAAAATTCCTAATTCCAGTGACTTTTACAGACTGGGAAGCAGCAGGACAGAAGTTCAATGGCTCTCAGAGGGCAAAACCCAGCACAGATCTTCGAGGTACATCAGAAGGTTCCCTTCTTTTCTCAAATGACACACCTGTGCCATCTTCTTGGCTGGAGGCACATGTCCTGCCTTCAGCAGATAGCCTCTGGTACATATTTTTTCTCTCCTAGAAGATCTCAGATGAGGATTTCATGGCTTACATGACAGTTTTTAACACACAACATTGCTGTATGCGTGGTTAAAGCCCAGAACCAGGCTAAATGCTTGGAGGCAAATGTGCCTGACTGCTCTGAATGTCACCAAAGTTTCTTGCAGTAGATGACATGTGGTCAGCTGAGAGCATCAAAATGGAAATCATGCTCTACAGGAAAGAAGTGAGGCACCAGCTTTGAGAATATTTCCTGTAAAACATTTTATTTCTTTCCAATTTCCTTATCTACCAGGTCCCTGAGTCTGTCATTAATCTGATGGTGACTGTGAACTACAGCCTGCATAAAAATTTCTGGTAGGCTTTGAATACAAGAGACCATGTGTGGTATTTTCAGGGTCCCTTGTTGTGGGGAGGAAAGATGAATTTTACTTCATGTTTTTAGAAGGCTAAATTTATTATTTTATGTTATGATATGATATGATATGATATATTATATTATAGAATACTATACTGAACTGTACTAAAGAATAGATAAAGGATACTTACAGAAGGTTTAACAAGATAGTAATGAAAAACTCATGAATCTCTTCAGAGCCTCGACACAGCTGGACTGTGATTGGTCATTAAGTTAAAACAATCAAACAATGACCAGTTGGTAAACAATGCCCAAACCACATTCCAAAGCAGCAAAACATAGGAGAAGCAAATCAGATAATTATTGGTTTCGTTTTTCTCTGAGGCTTCTCATCTTCCCAGGAGAAGAAATCCTGGCAAAGGGATTTTTCAGAAAATACAACAGTGACAACCATGAGTCTCAGTTTATCAAACTGCCTATTATTTTTTATTATTCCTTTCTCTACAGTTTGTCTTTGTGAGACCAAATTCTCCACCCTCTGGCAATTCAGCCCAAGAACCATCAGGCACTGAAAACAGCTCGCAACTGAAGGTTTTCCTCCCCCTTACTGAGACATGAGATGAAACAACAGGTACATCCATCACACTGATAGATAAAGATTCCTTTTATCATTATTTTCACTAAACACCAATGGAGGTTTAAGCTCAGCAATTAGAGCAGACCCACACATCACAGCTGGAGCCATTTTCAATGGCAGTGATGATACTTTAAAGATATTTCTGGTTTGGGCCAATGCAGTCCTTAGGCTACTAGAGTGACCCAAAAGGGTCACTTTCAGGCTTTGACAGCAAGAGGCTCATGCAGCACTCACCACTAATAAGGACGCTAATAGAAGATGACAAAAGTAAACGGGCCCAAGTTTTTGCTTGATTGCCCCATTTCATTATAATTCTCACAGTTTCATGCTGCTCAGTGCCTTTCAGAATTAAATACCCAGCCTGCACACAGGAGCAAGCAGTGCCCTTCCTGCATGACCCATTTTTGGAAGGGTTCTCTGAGCATATTGCAGTTCATGGGAAGGAAATAATGAGCAACAATGCAGACAAGGCACTGAATTCAAAGCAAACCATGGAAATCCCCCTATTCTATTAGAGCTCTGTTTTCTCACTTGCTGGACCAGTTCATCTGCAGTTTCACCCTCACCCTCAGAGTTCAGGTGCAGAGCTACAAGCAGGGCAAATGTGCTCTCCACCCTCTTGGGCAACAGCTTGACCATGCAGAAGTAAATACACAAAAAAAGTATTTGTTCCATCACAGGAAAATTATCTCAGGGCACAGCATTCTACCACATATCAGGGTTTATTGAAATTCAGATAAGGCAATATCTTCCTTTTTTGCATTTTCTGCTCTATGTGGAGAATGAAATGATTCTCTCCAGTGTTACAGATTTTTTTTTCCAGCCTCACTTGATCCTTATAAACCAGATGACCCTCCTGCAAACACCAGCCAACCCCATGAATTTGCCTAGACTTATTCATATTGCACTCTTACACAGATAACTGTTCTGTCACTTCTTTGTATTCTAAGCTCCAAGAAATCGCTTTTTCTTTTCTTTTTTTTTTTTTGCAGAGGGCTTTCTTCTTTTTTCAAATTACTGCATGCTTTTAGGTAGTTTCCGAGTCAAAAGATTCTCTGTATCGTGAGGACATTAGATATAATTCTGACTGCAGTGAAAAGGATGTAATTCAGGAATAAATGAAGTGAATACATAAAGTCACACAAAAGAATTACCTGTATGAGATTGGAAACAGACCCATAGCTGCTGCTAATTAAAGTGGCTTTTCATCACCTTGTCTTCTCTTATAAGGGATGTAGTAGGCAAAATGCCCAATTGTGCCTTTATTTTCCACAATTGCCTTCTAGGCCTTCCACCAGTTCCTGTGGAAAGCATTAATTAAACACAAGGAAGGCAGAGACTGCAAACAAAGGTCAGTTGTGTTGATGATGTTTTGCCACTTACATTTGAATTCAAGAATCTTTCCCATCAGTAATTCATATTATAAATCAAGTTGGCAAGCTATCAGACTTTAAAATCAATTAGACTGGATCAAAGGCCGTGTTTGCAGATAATGCACGAAGGGACACTCTTACCCAGCAATGACCTTTTAATCTGGCACAAGCCAGTTCCCACTACTTGGCAAAGCATCCTCCCACAATGCTAAGTCAATTATATTAAACCTATTTCAGTCTGTTATTGAGCATATAACGGGAGAGGACTGCTGAGGGCAAATCTGCCTGTGCTCCCCCAGAAAGGGAAACCACAACTGGCCTGGCAAAACTCTCATTTATCCCAAATATGTGCTGAACACTTCCTCTTGAAGGAAGAGCAGCAGAAAAGAATCTGGAAATGGTATTCCACTTTATATATCACCAGGATTTCCTTCCAGTTCTAATGTCATTAAATTCCAACTCTGCAGGTAAAAACAATGTCCCACTTTGTGATCACCTGCTGTGAACAGGAGGGGCCATTAGCAGGTGATACCTGGGACAGCAAAACCTCAGCATTGCTAAGAACTATAATCTGTACAGCCATTTGAAGCACCATTAGCTTCATGAGAGATTATCTGATGATTCCATGTTATTTGCATGGCACCCAGGGATTTACAGAGATTGAGCAGCACCCCTAAGGAGCAGGATCTCCGTGCTGAGTGTGCAGCACAGCAAGCTCCGAGGGGAGAGGGGCAGCCAGGATGTTCAAAACCACAAAATATACAAAACACACCAAGATTGCAAGTCATGGTCTTTGCTCTGCTACCTGCAGACAGCTCAGCAATTTTACAGGGAGATTTTCTGCTGCTCTTAAGAATTTGACATTCTCAGTGCTCGGGGAAAATGGCTGTGGATGGAGATCAGGGTTTTGTCGCCACATCTGCAAGTGACCACCCTCACAGCTGGCTGCAAGCACTGAAGGAGTTAACCTTGCCAGCTTAAGCCCCCTTGGCAAGCACACATTTCTGAGCCCCCTGCACACATTTCTCTTGCTTGGCTCAGCGTAGCCTGTTGCACCAAGCACACGGAGAAAAACCAAGATTTCACGGGTCAGAGATGGAAGAATAGGACAGTAAAGAAAACTGATAGAGAGAGCAGGAGAGGCTTACTGAAGATACACATGATCAATAAAGGGAATAAGAAAAGAAAGACTTCACAGCCCAGCCACTAAACCCTGCAGCTTTTTCTCTCAGTACTTTTCATTTACTTCTCAGTTTTTAGACAGAAAATCATGTTTATTTGTGTGGCTGGGATCCTCCAAGTAAGAAATATGCCTGTCTGGCAACAGATTCATTGTGCACCCTGAAGACAAGGCAGGTGAATTAATAACTCCACCATTGTCTCAAGCCACACCTTCAGAGCAACTTATTTGTGTGTTTCCACAGAGAGAGGTTAAGGAAATATTTTTTTACTTGATATCAAACACTGTTTCTTTGTAAACTGTAGGTTGAAATCCTTACAGTGCTGCTAATGCTCACAGTGTTTTGGCTGTGAGAATTACTCTGTTTGGGAGGCACTTCAAAAGGGAAAAACTGAGACAAGAGTCAATGTTTGGTAGTGTAGCAGGAAGGCTACATTAAAAAACAAACAAACAAAACCCCACCAAAAAACCAACAAACAAACCCCAAGGCAAAACCAAATCAACCAAAAAAAAAAAAAGCTCCCCAAGAAACCACACAAAAAACCACACCAAAAAACCAAAATTACCACAAACCCCACCCCCACCAAAACCCCTGCATCCAATAGCCTTCAGTGCCACCAGTAAAACAGATTTTATGCTCTGGTGCCTCAGAAGTCACCTTGATTGTGATGCCATTCTCAGACTCAGTCTTTTGGCCACCCCTGGGTGTCAGGAGCTCTGTAAAGGTGAATTACTCAGCTGTTGCCTGGTTCATGAGTAAGCAGTAATGAACTTGAAGAATGAAATCTCATAGCAGGGCTTTAAATCCATGCAGAACACAGTGTGCTCCTAGAAAGAGTGGGAGAAGAAAATAGGCAAGAGGGGGCAGGAAGAAAAGAAGGGGGGAGGAGGAATTTTTGAGGCTTTGTAGACAATGTATGGTAGAAATCAACAAAAGGGATTCAAGGAAAAGCTGTGAAATGGCAAAGAAAAGGAGCAAAAACATTTTGATCAGTGACTCAAACAACCAATCTTCATAGGACACAACCAGAAGTGTGTGTGAGATATCCAAAGCTGCATCCAACAATGAACATAATGCTGGAGATGTTGCTCCCAATGGAAAAGATGGAGATATCTGTCATCTCCTCACCACAGCCAAGGCCTTTCCAGCATTAGGATGGATCTGGGTCACGTTGGGGCGGGACTGTTGCATTTGTTTAGTCATCCAAGGCTTCCTTTGCCTCGTGGGTTCCTGGAGCAGAGCTGAGGCATCATTGCAGTTCTCATCCCTGTCTCCCAGCCCTAAGCAGAGGAGACATTGTCAGAGGAAAGCAGACATGGCAGGGTATCCTTAGGACCAATTAATCTGAGCTTCTGACAACCCGAATTAGCACAGTTTAAGTGAGAATGTGACCAGTCTGGATTTGTAGAGCAGATCAAGCGGGAATTGTCCTGGGTAGTCAAAGTCAATGGAAATGACAGATTAATAATTATTTCTCTATTCCATGCTTCAGCCGTAAAACAACACACTAAATCTTGTAAAATTACCTGATTATACAGAATATTGTGCCACAGCTCACCACAGGATTTCTTCTGTATTTTAATGGTGGCACTGTGCCTAGCAGTATTCCCAGGTATGCTGATTTTGCCCTTGTCCCCTTATGGAAATCTCATTGTTTATATTCCCGTTGTTTGATGCTTACTTCCGTTTTTTATTGTCTCAAGAAAAACACTAAAGGCTCACAACTGAATAGCACACTGCACAGCTCCATTAAGAGGAGCACCTGACAGAGGAACTAAATATAATACACTGCTTCACGTACTGCAGCAACGTATCTGTGATCTAAGTTTTGGCATGTTTTGTCCTTCACAATACTCCTGATATAATCCCGGTCCATTTTTTTCTAATCACAAAATTTCCAAAATTTCTCAATTTCATCATTTTTGTCCTCCAAATGCAATTCCTTTGATGCTATCTCCATTCCAGCATGCTTCTATCTCATTCTTTTCTGTTTCTGCAAGCTTTGCTGCATCTGCCTGCAC
>NW_005054674.1:251700-252294 GCF_000277835.1 Geospiza fortis | reverse complement strand
TGGGGTTAATATACCCCTGATTGTGCCTGCCTCTCGTTCCCATGACACCCGGGAAAAGGGAGGGGGCAAATCCCACCGGGTATAAAAGCCCTGAGAGCAGCTGCAGCTGTTTGGCTCCTCTGACTCAAATTCAAGGGGAGTAAAGGGCTTGTTATAGAAGAAAACTCTTCAGAAAAATAACAGCGCTTTCTTTTCTGCAACAACTACTTGGAGCAGAAGAACAGAAAACTTTGTGTTTAGGTAGCATAGCTAGATAAATTGAGTAATTTGCTGTTGACTTACTTAATTATTCCTTGGTGATTACTAAGTAGTACATCAGTAGTACATGCTGCCCAGCCTGCTCAGGTGCTGCCCCTTGGCAAGAGGGTTCTTCCCTCACCATTTTCTCGAAGTGATGCTCTGTGCCCAGGTTGCCCTGGCTGCTCCCCACTTCCTGCTGGATGCTCCAACCATAGCTCCCAGAGGGATACCTGGGATACCCCTGTTAGCCCCTCTGGACTAGCAGCTCCCTGTGGGTGTACCCTCTGAAAGCAGCTGGTCACACGGGGGGCTGCTAGACCTTGGAGTGGGGGGTTGAGGTGAAAAAAGGTCCTG
>NW_005054674.1:250912-251666 GCF_000277835.1 Geospiza fortis | reverse complement strand
GCCCCTTAAACAATGGGGTGCCAGACTTGCCTTTCCTTCTACCCCAAAACTCATTAACATTCTAAAAAATCCACCCCAAAAAATACCTTAAAATTCCCTCAAAAGCCCTAAAGATACCCTACTCATAAAAAGTCCTAAAATTACCCTCAATATTCCTAAAAAAAAATCCCTAAAAATCCCTCATCTCCTGTCGAATGAGACATGGGGTTAGGAATTAACTTGGGTTAGAAATGTACTTCAGATTTAGGTGGAATGTGCTGTTTTGAATTAATTTGTTTAGTCTGTTAAATTTGCTGTGTTCAAAAAAGCCTGTAGCTCTCAAAATTGACTCAAACAAGGTGAAAGGAATGTGAGCTTCCAAGCTAGAGGAAGATAAGAGGGGGCCCTTGGACCTTGAAACAAGAAGCAAGCCAAAACTGAGGCTGCAGGAGACAACGGACAACCAGCGAGCTCTCTGCTCAAGGACTGATATGAACTAATTGTAATGTGATGAATATGCATGAACCTATTGCAAAACTTAATGCATATGCAATAGTCTGGGGGACAAAGGGGAGTTTGGACTCTCGGATTGCGCGCATGCTCTTTAAGGAGCTATCCTGCATGCGTCCAACGCTGAATACATACCCACTTCACGACTTTTACTAGTTGTGGAGTTTTTTCCACAAATCACGCAGACCCTGTGGGAAACCTGAGTTACGTCACCGGGGCGGGGGGAGCGCGGGGGCTGTGGGGATGATGGAGCGGGAGCCGCGGG
>NW_005054674.1:250123-250893 GCF_000277835.1 Geospiza fortis | reverse complement strand
CAGACTTTTCCCTTAATGGTCCAATGTTTATTTTGAACATTTATCCTGCAGCTGGATAGTTCAGGTAACAACCCCTCCGTTGCCTTGCACTGCCTTACCTGGCCTACCCCTCAATTTCCTTTCGTTATTTTGGCTTCCACGGCCTCCCCTTGCCTTGCCTGGACCCCTTGCCTGCCCCTCCCTTTCCTCGTGTTGCCTTTACCAACCCTCCCTTCCGTCGTCTTGCCTTCCCCTCTGTTGTTTTGCCTTATTTAACCCTCCCTTGCATAGCGTTTCGTACCCTTCCTTTCTTTGCCTTACCTACCCCACGCTTGCCTTGCCTTGTATTGCTGCCCTCTTGAATTGCCTCTCCCTCCTTTGCCTTTCCTCACCGACCGACCCTTCCGTTCCCTTGCCTTGCCTACCCCTCCCTTGCCGTTGCCCCCATTTCGACACATGACTCGGGAGGCGCGGGCGGTCTCGTCCCCTCCCTGCCCCTCCTCGCTGTTCTCCCTCTCGTGTTTTTGCGTCGGGGCAGTGCTCCTGGCCTCCCGCTCCCTCGCTATGTTCGGAGCGGGCACTCCACCCTGCAGCGCCCGCTCCTTCAGTCCCTCGCTCTGGGGACGGCGCTCTACTCCCCTCCCGCCCCCAACAGCTCTAAGCCAATCGGTTGCCAGGCGCACCAGGCCTCGGCCAACCAGAGCGCTTCATGCTTCGAGTCGCCTGTTGCCAGGCAGATCAGTAGAACGCAGCGCCCCGCACAGACCCGCCGTGTCTAGCAGGGCCGCGAG
>NW_005054674.1:249465-250056 GCF_000277835.1 Geospiza fortis | reverse complement strand
TCTTCTGTTGCTGGCCGGGGGCTGCGGCTGTGGCGGGTGCCGAGAGTGGCCGGGCAGGCTGGGGGCAAGGCTGGGCTTCGGGCGTTCCGGAGGTTTAGGAGTCCCAGGAAGAGCCGGGACTTGCGGGGTCAAAAGTACAAATTTTATTAGGAGGAGGTAAATGGGGCCCTCCCACACTGCATTGACCCTGGCATCCGGGGGAGACCCAGGCATCTGGGATGTTGAATGGGGGCACCCAGGGATCAGGTGGTCATGTGTCAGGTGAGTTGGGATGGAGTCACGCAGGGTTCAAGCAGAGTCAGATGGGGTTAGGTAGGGCCATAGCTGGAGTCATAGCCGGTGTCAAAGTGAGGCATAGGGTTGGCAGGGGTGAGGCCGAGGTCAGGCGGTGTCAGTCAGGGGGTCACGGTCAGCCAGGTTCAGGCAGTGTCACACAGGGTCAGGTGAAGTCAGGTGTATTCAGGAAGGGTCAAAAAAACCTCAGGTGAGTCACAGTGTGTTCAGAAAAGTAATAAAATGGTCAAGTGGAGTCAGGCCAGGGTCAAGGTAAGCCCGGGGGCTGGCAGGGCACCATACGCAGGCGAAAGGAGG
>NW_005054674.1:249065-249329 GCF_000277835.1 Geospiza fortis | reverse complement strand
AGGCTTGGAGGGAGCGGGTGCGATGGGGGGACCCAAGACTTAGGGGCGGACCTCCACTGGTTTGGAGAGAGCCTGGGGGTTCCCCAGGTTGGACCTCGGGATTCAGAAGGGAGACATGGGGGTTTGGGGTCACCCAAGGGCTCAGAGGGAGCCTAAGACTCGGTGGAGACCCCAGGACGACAGAGGGGATTCACATGTTTGGAGAGGGTTGAGACACCAGAGGGGGGTCTCAGGGGTTTGGAGGGGGGGTGGGGCGGGTAGAGG
>NW_005054674.1:243985-248837 GCF_000277835.1 Geospiza fortis | reverse complement strand
GGTGTGGGGTTGGGGTGGTTCAGGCATCGGGGGGGCACTCATGACACCAAGGTGTTCCCAGGATACCCAGGAATCAGGGAAAACCCCATGGCTGGGGGAGCCCAGTTTGATGTTTGAGGAAACCCAGGAGTTCGGGGGGGCACTCAGAGTGCAGGCATACCCACATACCGGGCAGGAAGACCTCAGGGTGCTGCCAGATGTCAGGGTCCTGTTGGGCTGCCAGCAGGTTGGGGACCAGGACAGTGCCCGCCGCCACAGGGAGCCCCCCAAGACTGGAAGGGGACAAGGTGCATGGAGATAGACTGGGGTCTGCTGGGGACTACTGAAAGCTGCATGGGCCATACTGGGACCTACTGAGGCTCTCTGGGGGCTCACTGGGTATGACTGGATATCTGTTTGGGTCTACAGGGTCTATACTGAGATCTGGTAGGTGCTACTGGGTGTCTGTTGGAGTCTGCTGGGGCTCTCTGGGGTCTCCTGGGATCTACTGGGTGCCTACTGGAACTTACTGATGCTGTACTGGAATCTACTGGAGCCATACTGAGACCTACTAGAATTTATTGGGGGTCTACTGGCATACTGGGTGGGATCTGCTAGCGCCGTACTGGGATCTGCTGGAGTCCTACTGGAGCTCTCTGATATCTACTGGGTATCTGCTGAGGTCTACTGAGGCCATACTGGGGTCTGCTGGGCTCACTGGGAACTGCTGGACCCATTGTGAGCTTTTCTGGGGGCTAGTGGATGTCTGCTGGGGTTTAGTGGGGCTACCTTGGACTTACTGGGATATATGGGGAACTCCTGCTGGAATCTTCTGGGCTCTGCTGGGGCCTACTGAGGCTATTCTGGGATCTTCTAGGATCTCCTGGGTGTCTGTTAGGGTCTACTGGGGTCATTCCAGAACCTGCTGGGGCCTAGTGGAATGTACTGGGGTTATACCAGGGCCTACTGGGACCTAATGAGTCTTACTGGGATTTATTGGGGTCTGTTGGAGCCTACTGGGTCCTACAAGGACTTACCAGGCTGTACTGGTCTATTGGAGTCTACTGTGGCCCTTCTTCTACTGGGCCCTTCTGGGATTTACTGGTAAATATTCTGCATATTCGGGTCTTACTGGGGTCTTACCCAGGCCATACTGGGACCTGATGGGTCTTAGTGGGACTCGCTGGGGTCTAATGGGCTCTGCTGGGTTCCCCTAGACCCTACTGATGATACCAGGTGGTCCCTTCCTGTTCTGGGGTGGCTCCCCCTCACCCAGGCTGGCCGGTGTCAGCTCCTCCCTGCCCTGCCCTGGTACCTGGTGTGGCGCAGGGCGCAGTGGGGCAGCGCCAGGGGCGCAGGGGGTCGCAGCCGCAGGGTCTCGCTGACGGTGGCCTGAAGAAGGGGCAGGCGCCCCATGTCCCCTGGCCCGGGCGGTCCCTGTGCCCCCTGCAGCTCCGCCCGCAGCCGCGCCTGCAGCTGCACAGGTGTGCCATGTCTGCCATGGGGTACCAGGGGAGGGGGTGCATCCCAGGGGGCACACAGTGGCAATGAGACGACAGGGTGACTCCCCAGAACCCCAGACCCTCCCAAACTCACCAACCTGCCCCTGGGACCCCGAACCATCCCCAACCCCCCCGCCAAACCTGCTCCTCCCTCCTCCTTGGGGACACCCATGAGTCTCCAGATCCGTCTCTTGGGACCCTCTATCCCCAGACCCTGAGCCACCTCTCCATGGAAACCCCAAACCAAGGAGCCACATGGGGACACAGACACAGCTCTGAAATATCTGAGATATCCATGCGGCACCTGAGGGTGGTGCAAGGGCACAGTGTCAGCCATGGGGAGGAGGACATGGGAGACATGTAGGACACAGGTGGGGATATCGGACCTCCAAGTACACACATGGAGCCCTGGCACTGTACAGGGGACACAGGGTGCCCAACATCATCTGGGGGCAGAGCAGCAGGAAACCCACGGAGGAGGGAACATGGGGGACATATGGAACACAGATAGGATGTGGGGGGGACACAGGACCCCTGGGGACACACAGGACTCCCCAGGGCTGCATGGAAGACATGGAGGGACATGTTTTTCACCTCGGGGCGGTGCAGCAGGAAGGCCACAGCCCAGCCCAGAGCCGCAGCCGTGGTCTCAGTGCCCCCAATGAACAGGTCCACCAGCGCCATGTGCAGCCGGGGGGGGCTCAGGGGGCCCCCCCGTGCCCCAGGATTACGCCCCAGCAGTGCCCCCAGAACTGTGTCCGAGGGAGGGGAGGGGCATGCCTGGCAAAGGGGTGACACGTGTTGGGGGTTTCTCCTGATCCCCAGCTGCCCTCAAACACGGGAGTCCCTTCCAAACCCCCAAGTCTACCTAAACCCCTGGCCCTCCCCCAGGCCTTACATCCCTCCCAGACCCCCGGCTCCTCCCATCCCCTTGGGTCCCCCCAAACCTCTGTTTCCCTCAAAATATGTGGGTGTCCTCAAGCTCCTGGGTACCCCCCAAACTCCTGGTTTCCACCCAGAACCTGGGTCCTTCCAGACCCCCATATAGTTTCCAAACCGCTGGGTCTCCCCTGAGGCTCTGTTCCAACCACGCCGCTCCTGACCCGGGCTGCCCCCCAGCTCCCCGGGCCTCCCCACCTGGTGCCGCTGGATCTGGGTCTCCACAAACGTGTCACGGTGCTGGACAAGCTGCAGCAGCTTCCGCAGTCCCGGGTTGGGCAGGGCCTGGGCACAACGACTCCATAGGGACCCCCACCCCCAAGAAACCTTTGACCTCAGAGAGACACCCCCTCCCCCAGAGATGCTGCCTGAGTCTCCTGAGCCCCAGGGAAACCCTATGGCTTCTCCCCTAGGCCATACAGACCCCTCCAATGTCCCATAGGCACCCTCAGCTCCATAGAGACACTTTACCCCACCTCAGCCCTATAGAGCCCCCACAACTGCCCCTCCCGGGCCCACAGAGATCCCCAACACCATATAAACCCTGTAACACTCCCCCTAGCCCCACACAGACACTATAACCCCTGTCCAGCCCCACAGAGACCCCGTAATTCCCCTCCTAGAGTTATACAGTCCCTTCCCAGTGCCACAGACACCACCCAAGCTCTCTATGGACCCTATAAGCTCCCTGTCAGCCCTCCATACCCTTCTCCAGTCCCACACAGATCATATAACCTCACTCCCAACCCCATATAATCTCACCAGCCCCATATCTCTCCCATGGGCCACATAATCCCCCTGAGACTCACAGCCCTTCCCAGGCCCCCAAGGGCCCATAGCCCCCCTGTAGTCCCCCACAATTCCCTCATTGCCCCCATAGAGCTCTATAGCCCTGGGCTCCATAGACCCTCATGCAGCAAAACGGCCACAGCCCCACAGCCACCCCCAGGAGCTGCCAGGCTCACCCGCAGCAGGGGCAGCAGGTCCAGCACCCGAACACTGCTGTGCCCCCAGACCTGCAGCAGCTCCCACAGGCAGGGGGAGAAGGCCCGGAGCTCCCCTGGAGGGGGCACCTGGAGGAGGACACACCTGTGTACTGCCCAGTACTCAATTCTCTCTGGATCCCCCAGAACACCCCCAACATCATTTCAGACATTCGGGTCCCCTCAAACTCCGGTGTGCCCCCAAACCCCTGCCATCCACCCACAAATTGCTCAGTCCCTCCAAACAGCTGGATGTTCCCTCCCCAAACTCCTGGGTCCCCCCAAGCCCCTGGGCCCCCATAAAAACTGGGGTCCTCCTCCAAACCCGTCTCCATCCTGGGCCCCCCCCAGATCCCCACCATCTCCCCAAAGAGGAGGCGTGCGATGGTGCTGCAGGTGTGGAAGGTGAACACCTCAAAGGGGTCCAGGGGGGCCTCCCCATGGGAACGCAGCTCCTGGGGGAAAGAGAAGGTTAGAGAGAGCCCCAGGGGAAAAAAAGGGGGACTCCAAGGCTGGTTCAGGGGGTCGTACAAGTGAAGTGCAGAGTCTGAGGAAGTTTTGGGGACTCACAGGGATAATGCCCTTTTGGGGTGAAGAGGGTGAGGTTTGGGTGAGTCAGTTTTGGGGGACAGTGGTGTGCAGGGTTTGGGGATCAGGTTTGGGATGCAGAGATTGGGGGTTGAGTGCAGGGAGCAGGGTTTGGGGGGCAGTTTTCAGATGCAGGGGACATGGTTAAGGTACATAGGTGGGGTTTGGGTGAAGGGAATGGGGTTCAAGGTATCAGTTTTGGGGTGCATGGGGCAGGGTTTTGCTGGTCAATATTGTGTGGGAATCTGTTTCAGAAAGCAGGGAGGATCAGTTTTGGGGGTGTCAGGGTTGCAGGAGGATCATTTTGGGGAGAAGTCGGTTTCAGGGTCTCACCTCACACAACTCCCGGCCCTGCAGCCAAAGGAGGGGCCCGAGACGCCCCCCAGCCCGTGCCAGTGCCCCCCGAACTGCTCCCCGCTGCCGCCGCCAGCCAGGGCAGGGGCCTCCCAGTGCCAGGTCCCGGCCCCCCCGTGACACCAGCGACCCTGGCGTTGGGCAGGACCAGTCAGGGACCCCCAGAAACCCCCCCAGCCCCTATAGTGACCCACATCCAATACACCAGGGGTGTTCTACAGGGCCCCACTACCTCACAAAGCCTCCTTCAACCCCATAGCTGCCTCCTCCATAGGACCCTCCTAATGCCACCCTGGAGGCTGAAGGGTGTGTCTGGTGGGGCAGAGACCTCTAGAAACTGCCCTAGCCCCTATAAGCAACCCACCCCTCCAGAACTGCCCCCACCCCCTCCCAGTACCCTTGTCCCCAGCCCCATAGGGACCCCCTCCCAATCCCGTAACAACCCCTTCAATCTCATAGGGATGCCCTCAAAACCTATAAGGACTTGCCATTCCATAGGGACCCCCA
>NW_005054674.1:237627-243166 GCF_000277835.1 Geospiza fortis | reverse complement strand
GCAGCCCCACCCCCTAAGTCCTGCCCCTCGCAGGTGGCGCACAAGCACCCCACCGCGACAATCCCCCGCGTAAGCATAAAAGTGGACCCTAAGCCCAGCCCCATAAAGAGCGCCCCTTAAAACCCCACCCCTCGAGGCTCGGGCGACACACAGGAGGCTCAAAGCCCCGTCTCTCATCAAACCCTGCCCCGCACCGGCCTCTCTGCCTTTATAAAGGGGAGCCCTGTCCCCCGGTCCTGGAGGCAGCTCCCCATCCTCCATAAAACACACCGTAGTCCCTGCCGCAGGATCCGTGCCTCCTGATGCATTGATTCCTCCATGAAGCAATGTAATCCCTAACCCCCCCAAAATGACCCCACCACTATAAAAGTGCCCCCTCAAGACCTGCCCCTCCAAACACCACCTTATAAAGGGGACATTTTAAGCTTCATCCTCCTCCTCGCCTCCCCAGATATCCCTTATCCCAATTCCCACAGCCCTCGTGGAGGTGCTCCCAGCCCCCTTTAAGTCCCTGCACCCAGAGCCTCCTTCACCGGCACCTGCCCGCAATTTCCCTCACTCTAGCAGCAGCATTTGAGGATCAGAGACATTTTTTGGGGTCCAGCAGTAGTGAGGGAGGTCTCCAATAGAGTGTGAGTTCTAGGGATGTCCCCTTGGGGGGTGATGTCCCTCCAGTTCCTGGGTCCTGGAATGATTACAGGTGGGGACGTGCAATAATCCGAGAAGTGCTGAAGTCAGGAAGGGGACCCCCACCCTGGGATGTGTTGCTCGGGGAGTTTGTGGGGTGCCATGGTGGGGGCCCTCAGGAGGGGTATTGAGAAGGGAGTTCCAGGTGAGGGATGTCTCAACGTGCGGATCCCCCAAGGACCCCAATAAGATTAGGGACGTGAAGGTGTCAGGAGGGGGGCCCCTGTGGGTGGGTGCCAGGGATTGGGCCATGGTGTGGGGATCCCGGGGGTGTCCCCCATCAGACACTCCCTCTCTGGGGCCCTTGCAGGTGTTGGGCCCTTGCAGGTCCTTGGAGAGCAAGAGGATGCAGTGGGCAGTGAGAATAGTTATGAGTCCTCATCACCCACACTCTGAAGCCCCTCAGCACCCCTTGACCCCTTGGCAGCATCTCCCAGGGGCAGAAACCCCCTAAACACACTCTCAGGGCAGAGGGTCCTTTCAAATCCAGCCACAGGCAGCTCAAACACCCTGTATCCCTCAGCCCCCCCCCTGGGGGAAGGGCCCCCCCCATAGCACTTCCCACAGCCCCCCATCCATGGAGGCCACAGGACCCCCCCACAAACCTCTCAGCCCCCATGGGCTCTCCCGGAGTCCCAGCAACATCCCCTTAGAACCCACAGAGATCCTCCTAGGCCTCCCTAAGCCCCCAGAGACATCCCCAGAACCCCCAGGATCTGCCACAGCCCCTCTGGACACCCCCACCCCCCGAGTACCCACAGGAGGGTTCCCCTTGGACCACCCCCTTGGCCCCCCTGCAGTGCCAGCAGACACAGGGGGACACGGGGAATGTTGGGGGACACAGGGGGATATGGGGGATGTGGTGACACAAGGGGGATATGGGGGACATGGAGACATCAGGGTCATGGAAGGCGCAGGAGTGGGAATGATGTGGGTGGGCATAGGGGACATGGAGGGGGGCTGTGGGAGACATCAGGACATGGGAAGACATGGGGACATCCTGGTCTGGGCCACATCACCCTGGGGAGACCTTGGGGACATGCTGGGAGCATGGGAACACCCTGGTTGTCACCCTGGGGAGACCTTGGGGACACCCCAGGGACAGGGACACACTGGATGGGCACACCTTGGGGACACCCCAGGAAGGGGGACAAGGGGGTGACATCCTGGGGAGATCATGAGCGTAAAGGCTTGGAGGGCACCCCCCTGGGGACATCCACTGTGGGGAAAGGGGACACAAAGATAGCCTGGGGGCATGGAGACAGCCCTCTAGGGACCCCCTAATGGGACAGGGAGCCAGTGCCACCACAGGGGAAGGGGCACAGGGGACATCCAGGCTGGGAGGCCCCTGGGGGATGGGTGGACACAAGGACATCAGGAGGCACACAAGGACACTGCGGGAGGACAAGGCCATGTGCTGGGGGGAAGGCAAGGACATAGTGGGGCTGGAACAGTGTGGAGGGGGCGCCTTTGTGTAGGGGTGGTCCCAGGGGCCTCCAGGGAGTCTTTAGGGGGGCCCCAGGGTGGATTTGGGTGGTCCCAGGGCCTTCTCAGCAGATGTTTGCACATCTCAGGGTGGATTTGGGGGATCCAGAGGATGGTGAGGGACCTCAGGGGGGATCCTGGGGTGGATTTGGGGGCATCTAATGGGGGTTTGAGGGTCCTGGGGAGGGTGGGGTTCCCAGTCACTCTGGGGTGTACGAGGGTGGGTTTAGGGGGTCTGGAGCGGGTTTGAGGGTTCCAGAGAGTGTTTGTGGGGATTCTGAAGGTGGAATTTGGTGTTCCAGGGTAGACTGGGGGGAGGGCAGTCTGGAGGGTCCCAGTTGGTGTTTGGGGGATTCCTGGGAGGGGGGCTGCCAGAGGGTCCCAGGGAGTAGAGGATGTCTGGGGAGGGGGTGTCTTGTGGTGAATTTGAGGGGTCAGGATGTTCTTGAGTGGATTTGGAGTGTCCCAGGGGTTGTTTGTGAGGATCCCGGGGTTGATTTGGGGGGTGCAGGGTGGATTTTGGAGGTCTAGGGGGCTGCAGTGTCCCACGAGATGCTGGGGGGTGATGGGGATTTGTGGTTTCTGGAGTTGCCTTGGGGGGACCCTGGGTAGATTTGGGGGACCAGGGAGGGTGACAGGTGCTGGAGGGGGGTCCTGATGGATGTTGAGGGTCCCAATATGGATTTGAGGGACTCCTGGGGGGCTGTTGGAGGGTACCAAGGCATCCCTGGAGGACTGGGGAGATTCAAGGGCATGCTGGGGAACATTGGGAGTCCTGGGGTAGATTTGGAAGGGTCCCAGGGGCTGTTTGGGAGGGTTCCCAGAATGGATTTGGGGAGTCCCAGGGGGATATTGAGGGGTTCCGGGGGTGGGGGGGAGTGAGAAAAAAAGGCAGGTGTCACAACCCACCAGTCAGGGGGGGCAAATTCTTTGTAAATTCTCATCAGGTTGAACAAAGACCCCAGACACGTGTCAAGGGGTCAGTCTCACGAGGCACAGTCACCCAGAGATGCAGACAAAGCTCAATGCACATGATCCACGTTTAGGAACCTTACCTAGGGCATTTCCTTGTCATTTCCCAGTTCACTGGCAGTGCTGGTCTGCAGAGAGACAGAGGGGCATTGATGGTGAAGTGCCTCACCTGTTTCAGGAGCGCAAAGAAAATCTCCCTTCCTCTCTTGTATTGGCTGTAGAGAAACTGTCCTGGGAATTCCAGCAATTCACCATTTCAGCATCCCAGAGGAATGTCCTGCCCCCATCCATATGGACCAGACTCTCAGCTATCAGCAGGCATCCTTTCTCCCTCAAGGTAGGATGGAGGTGTGAACCATTCAGACACCAGCAGCCCTCTCCTGCCCCTGAACAGCTGGGCTGCTTGCCGCAGCACCTCTGAGAGCTGGGCCAGCAACCAGCAGTCCTCACCTGTGCCTGCAAAACCAGTTCATCTCCCAGAGCACCAGGGAACCAGCCCCTCCCAGCCTAGGTAGGCACACAACACATCTACCTCCACCTGAGCCCCACAGCTGCCCAACTCAACCAGATGTGCACTGCAGGACCAGCCCAGAGCCCTTCAGCCCTCACAGAACAGAACCCACTCCTGGATGGCTTCAGGGGGCAATCAGTGGTTTCAGAATAAAGGCAGAATGATAAACACAGACCAGGAGCAGAGTCATCTGGGTTTGCTGCTGGTTGCTGGCTGCCCCTCCTATACTTACAAGTGCAGGGCAGTGGCAAAAGGAACAGAACCCTTCCCCAGTTAAAACACCAAGGACCCCCATGGATCAGTTCAGTGCCCAGACCAGCTTACTCTCTTCACTCTGGATCCTCCTGGGGGGCCTGGTGTAACCACCCCACACTAGCAGGGGTCCTCCTGCCCCCTCAACACCTTCTATTTCCTCCCCCACCAGTGCCAAACCCTGCCCTCCCCAGCTGGGGACAGAAGGGAACCGCTATGGTGTGTGTAGTTTAACTCGTTTTATTTAGACTCAAAGGTAACTGCGGCCCAGTGGGACCGAGACCCAGTAGAAACGCAGCAGTACATCAGGACTGGGGTGGGAGCGGGTGAGCTGCAGCGGGCTGTGGCGCCCAGGCTGCCCAAGGAGCCGTCAGTCGGTGAGAGAAGGGTTTACGAGAGCTGCCCGCAGTCGGTGATGGTGATCTTCTTGCTTGTTTTGCCATCTTTGGAGCCGCAGCGCTCCATGGCCTCCACCACATTCATCCCCTCCTTGACACGGCCGAAGACGACGTGCTTGCCATCCAGCCTGCAGAGACGCACCAGTCACAGCCGGTCCCATCTCTCCCAACACAGTACATTTCCCAGATGCAGACCTCCCAGCTCCTCGGCCCACAGCCCACGACTCACCACTCGGTCTTGGCAGTGCAGATGAAGAACTGGGAACCGTTCGTGTTGGGGCCGGCATTGGCCATCGACAGGATACCAGGACCCGTGTGCTTCAGGATGAAGTTCTCATCTGGGAACTTCTCCCCATAGATGGATTTGCCTCCAGTGCCATTGTGGCGTGTGAAGTCACCACCCTGTGAAAAGGCAGTATTTCAGGGCATGGGTGCAGAACAACACTCTGGAACTGGGTGCAGGCAAAAGGCAGAACCAACCTCTCACCCTGAGTCTGCCAGCATCCAACTCCAAAACCTACCTGAGTGCCAGACTGCCTCACCTACCCACCCACCTACCCACTGCAGCAGGAGCACCACGCACCTGGCACATGAACCCAGGAATGATTCTGTGGAAGCAGGACCCCTTGTAGCCGAATCCCTTCTCACCAGTGCTCAGAGCACGGAAGTTTTCTGCAAAGGAAATAAAACCCCACCGTGAACAGATTTGTTGAGTTCCGGGCTTGGTACAGTTGCAATGGAGCCAAAGTTGTTTTACTAACCTGCTGTCTTCGGCACCTTGTCTGCAAAGAGCTGTAAAGACAGGAAAGGCATTTGTCAAATCGGGGTTGATGACTGGCCACTGCCCCCCACTCCCCGAGGCCAGTCCAGACTGCGGGAATCCCCCCAGATACTGCTCGGAGCCCAGTGATCCCCCACCCCGGGTGGGGGCTTCTGGACCGTGCCAGCAGCTCTAGATTCCTCCCCGCCTCACACCGTTATCTGCAAGCTCTGAACTAACAGCTGCAGCATCGCTCATCTCACCAACGGGGAAGAGAAGCGTTCGTTCCGCTGGCCTGGATTAAATTAAACATTAATGTGCCCCAAGCCTCCCTGGGCGGGGTGCGCGCGCCGCCTTCTAGCGCTTCGGGAGGATTTTGGGCTGGATGCGCCGCCCGTGCGGGAGCGCGGCCCCGAATCCGCAGCAGCCGCGGCGCCCGGAGCAGGCCCGGCCGTGGCCGGGGTGGTCTGGGCC
>NW_005054674.1:233267-236620 GCF_000277835.1 Geospiza fortis | reverse complement strand
GACTGCAGCACCGCCCAGCCGGCCCCGGTTAATGATTGACGCCACAGGTCCGGTTCACCGCCCGGCCCGGCCGCCGCTGCTCGGCGATAGGGCAGGATTCCCTCGCTACGCGAGACACACCTCCCCCCTCTGCCCGGACAGAGGCCTGGATCCTCCCGCCACCCGAGGACTTCTCCTCCGCGCTCAGAGGGGTGGTGGGGCCAGCCCCACAGCGGGATGACAAAAGATGGGGGACACGCGTGACCCTGCAGAAGGATCCTTTAATAGCCATGGGGGACATACAGGGCAGCTCGGCGCGGGGCAGGGGGAGCTGAACTCCACGCCCCATGCCAGACCCGTGCGGTAAAAGGGGCAGCAGCATTTGCACATTGATAGGGGGGCACGGGCAGCCCCGCAGTGACGCACTTGCCTTTAAATATGGGGAGTCTCGGGGGAGCAGTAGTGTTTCTACACTATGTACAGCCTTGTGCTTCTGGGGGGGCTCAGCCCCTCTGTTCCATCGCAGCCCTTTGAGAAAGCCCCCACTGTGGGGGGTCCCAGCTCTCACACAGTGCTGTCCCCCAGCCCCGGGAGGGGGGCGAGGATGGCTCAGTTATTCTCGAAGAGAGAGAGGAGGTCATCGTTGCTGCTGCTGGGGAGGTCAGGGGGCCCCAGGTAGGAGAGCAGCTCGTCAGGATTCGTCAGCTCGGGCAGGAGCTAGGGGCGGCAGTGTGTGATGATTGGCTCCCCGCTGCTTCTGCCCACCCCCCTGCAGCAGCTGGGGTCCCGAGCCACGAGGTCGGCGGTGTGGGCCGGGGCTCCCAGGGGTGGCCGTACCCCTGCGCCCCGGGAGTGCAGCGTGGAGCTGGGCTGGCTGCCCGAGGGAGCGCTGTGCAGCCCTGTCTGCACGGGGGGGTGGGACGGCTCCATTCGTCCCGCTGGGGGAAGCTGGGGAGTGCGGGGAAAAAGCATGAGACCCTCCCTCCCCTGGGACCCCCCAGCCCCCCCAGAGTGAGACATGAGAGCTTGGGGGGAGTCCCTCCACCTCCAGCCCAGCTGACCTGTGCAGGCAGAGGGGGCACAGGAGGCTTCTCAGGGCCCAGAAGGCTGCCTGGGATGTTGGGCTGGTAGGAGATGGAGGAGGGGCCTGGTGTGAAGTCACTCAGCGTTGAGGGGCCAGGGACACCAGGGGCAGCAAAAGGCTCTGGGAAGCCCCCAGGACCCAGAAAGCTGGAACCTGTGAGAGGAAATGGGGCAATTGGGGGACACACACACAGGGATGGGGTTCAGTCCTGTCCCCCATGGGTCCCCCCCGTACCCGGGGTGCCGTAGTCAGTGGCAGCCCCCACTGGAGGTTGTGACAATGCTGGGAAGGGCACAGAGCCAGGCCCCAGGGCCGCAATCATCTCCATGATGTTGGGCAGCACCATGTGTGCAGGACTGAGTGTCCGGCACCGTTTCAGTGCTGGCCCCTCCGGCTCCTCCTTGATGTGGACGTCAGGTTTGATAGGGACGGGTTTCCAGCTGCAGGTTGGGTCGATGGTGATCTCCTCATGCTCTGAACTGGGGGCAGCAGGAGCACAGGAGAGGTGAGGCTGGGGGCACTGGCTGCACAGCCCCCCAGGGGTGGCACAGGACCAGGCATGGATGGACAGACAGACAAAGGGAAGGGACTTACTTCTGGATGTAGATCAGGATGCCCAGCATGTACTGGTCAACCTCCAGCCCCTCCAGCAGGGCTGTCTTACTGCAGGCAGAGAGAGAACAGAGTGAGGTATGGGAACCCCCACCAGACAGGAACCTCCCCCTAAGGCAAGAACTGTTCCTCTCCCAGGGCAGGAAATAGATCCCCCACAGGTAGTGAAACACACACCCATTCCCTGCAGGCAGGGACAACAGGGCATGGCCCCATTGCAGACCCCACTCACTTGCAGACAGGACACCGCCATGTCCCCCTCTCGCAGTTGAGCTGCAGGTATGACTCCAGGTCAAAGCACTGTGGGGAGAGTAGCAGTTGAGATGGAAGAGGCAGGATACTGGATACAGCACCCTGTCATCACCACGCCCTACCTGTATGTGCCGGCAGTCATGACCCCTGGCTGGAAGCTGGATCCTCCGGAAGGTGATAGGGCACTTGAGGGACACCTTGATGGCCGTCTGCTCCACGCCGTCCTCACCATTGGGCCCTGGTGTCCCTGGGATGGTCCCACTGCTGAAGTTGCGCTTGACTGGGAAGGTGAGGGTGAGGGGCACCAAGGGTCAGAACCAGGACCCTGGGATGGGGGTGGCAACACTGCAGCATCACCCCCATCCTGCTGTGGCCTCCCTGCCACAGTGCATCCTGCTAAGCCCCAGGTGCTCACTTTTGGTGATGCAGTGCTCAGCGGGGAGCAGGCGCTTCTTGATGAGCCCCTGCAGCACCGAGCGCACCGAGGGCCGGTGCACCAGCTGCAGGACGAACAGGTGGGACTGTGGAGAGACGGGAGGCTGAGCTGCGGCCCCAGCCACCACCCTCCCTCTGCTGGTACCCTCCTGGTGACTCACACAGCAGCAGGCGGTGACAGTGATCTGGATAGTGTTTCTGCCGGGCTGGCAGACGTGCTTCAGGTAGAGTGGCTTGTGGGAGGTCTTGTTGTCACCACGCTCGATGGTGAGCGGCGTGGCGTTGACGCTCACCTGCACGGAGGCCGGCCAGTTGGTGTTCATCTGCCGGTCCTCGTGGTGGTAGCACTTGAACTGCAGCTCCAGGTCAGGCCTGGGGACAGGCAGGGTGTGGGCAGGGGGTGTGTCACCACACCATGCTGCTCTGAGCCACGCAGAACCATGCAGTGCTAAGCCATTGCATGTTACACTGAGTCATATGGCACTGTGACAAACCCCAACAGCAGCACAGCACAGCACTGTGCCAGGCCACACCACATCCCACCGTGCTGTGCCATGCCAAGCCATGCCCCAAAGCACCAGGCTGTGCCACAACATGCCAAACACCATGACACCACGTTGAACCACGGCAGTACAGCTATGCCAAATCACACTTCACACCGTGATGCAGGACAGCGCCGTGCCCAGCCATACCAGGCCACACACCCCCGTGCCACACGGCACACGCAGTGCCCAACTGTGCTGCCAGCATAGCCCCACTCCACAGCACACGGTGCCATAGAGCACCCCCCGAGCAGCACTGTGTGACACTCCAGAAGATGCCCCCCAGCATCCCCACCTCATCATGAGGGTCTTGTAGACAGAGTCACGGAGCTGGAAGACGTGGTTGCTGACAGCCAGGTTGTGCTGCAGGCGGAAGGGCTCCAACACCACGCCGTCCCGCACCGGGAAGGTCAACCGCAACTCCTCGCCGGGGGCCGGCCCTGCGGGAC
>NW_005054674.1:231725-233097 GCF_000277835.1 Geospiza fortis | reverse complement strand
CCCTAGCCAAGCCCCTCCCGATCCACCCTAAAAGCAGAAGCCCCCACCAAACCAGCACTCCTATAAAGCCCCGCCCCCTGAGGCCACACCCTTTTAGCAAGCCCCTCCCACTACTCACAGGCAGCCCACCCCTGCCTCAATCAGCCCCCAAACCCTGGCAGTGGGCACGCCTCTTCTCTGAATTCCCTCCCACCCTCCATTTAAAGAGACAAAGGCCAGGGAGCTGTCAGGAGAGAGGTCTGCACCTTACACACGGGGGTGATCTCTGTGAAAGTCCTCCTCACCCGCACCAGGGACACCCACCTGAAGGGGACGGGTGCAGGGGGGCAACGCTGGGCTTCATGTCTGCCAGGAAGGGCGACTTGACATCCTGCCCAGGGGACGCATAGGTGGGGATGCCACTGCCTGGTGTCATGGGCGGCGTGGGGTTCCCCGCCAGCGGCGAGCTGGGGTAGCCCGGCAGTGACCGGCCCGGCTGTAGAGGCAGCACGTGCCCTCAGCGTCCAGCCAGGCCAGCAGAGCCCCCGCGCCGCCCGCGGCCACACTCACCCCATTGATGGCTGCTTGGCTGTAGGTGCTGAAGCTGGCGCTCTGCCCATTGAACTGGTCAGCTGGCTATGGGAGGAGGAGGGTCTCCAGGGGCTGGCACCGAGGCATGGTGGACACCCAGACCTCCACCCCTTGCCCATGTTCCCCTGTGGTACCTTGTAATAGGGTCCAGCACTGCCTGAAGCGGAGAGGTACTGGCCCATGCTCTGCTGCAGCCTGTGACCAGGGTATGAGGGGGACGGAGCGGAGGACTGGGGGGCGCTGGGGGCATACTGGGCACCAGCTGCAGCGTACTGCCCGCCCTGGAGGTACTGCTGCGGTGGGTACCCCTGTGGGGCCAGGGAGTCAGCACCAGTGGGAAAGGGGCCCACCACATGCCATAGCCCTCACCCAACGCGGCACTCACCTCGTTGGAGTATGCCCGCTTGAGACCCTGGCGGGGCAGCTGCTGGCTCTGGGGAGGTCCAGGGTAGGTGTGCTGAGGCACTCGCTGCCCACCATAGAGGGGGCCAGTCCCGGGCGCCCGCACTGGGCTCATGCTCACAGAGGAGACACCAGAAGGGGCCACAACACCTGCCATGCCAGCTGGGCTCATGCTGTTGGGGCCACGGGGTCCAGCATGGGGCAGGAACTGGCTGCTGAAAGACTGCCCTGCACCCATCTGCAGCAACAAAGAGAGAAGGGTCACAGCAGGCCAGGGGGGCTGTCAGCTCCCCAGTTCTGCCACATCCAGGTTCTTACCGCACTGTACTGGCTCAGCTCCTGGCTCTGTTTCTCCTGCAGTGCTGCCACCGTCGCCGTGGCCGTGGCTGTGGCTGTGGCA
>NW_005054674.1:230897-231700 GCF_000277835.1 Geospiza fortis | reverse complement strand
CTGGGTGAAATCAGCAGTGGCCCGGCTGGCGTGCGAGGGGAGCCCCATCCCTCCAGGGCCACTCGGGCCACCATTATAGCTGGAGAACAGAAAAGCAGGAAGGGGAATGCAGTGGCCCTCCCTGCAGCAGAGCACATGCCTGGCCACAAAGCACAGGGCTGGCCTTACCTGGCAGCGAAGCCTGGCCCACTGGGGTAGGTGTTGCGCCCATAGACACTGGGCTGCACGTAGCCCTTCCCTGGTGCCCCCTCAGCAAAGGGCTGCTGTGGCAGGAATGGTGGGGAGCTCATGCCCGAGCTGCTGCCTGCCATGCCAGGCAGCAGTGGGGTGCTAGAGCTGCTTCCCCCAGGGCCCATGGGGCTGCCAAAAACCTGGAGGGCGCAATGGGAGGCAGTGGGTCAGGCAGGGGCAGTAGCATCCAGGTGCGGGGGATGCCTGGGGCGGGGGTGCTGCTCGTACCTGGCTCTGGGAGGGGTTGCTGACACCCCAGACAGTGGTTACCACGGAGAGGGATCCCGGCGGCTGATTGGTGCTTGGTTGCCAAGGAACAGCCTCGTATGCAAATGAACCATCACTAGAAAGAAAAACAAATTGATGAAGGACAGAGGGACGGAGGGACAGAGGGATGGAGGGATTGAAGAAATGGAGAGATAAAGAATGGAAGGGATAGAGGGGCAGACAAGGGGATGGATGCATGGAGGGATGCAGGGATGGAGGGATGGATGGATGGATGGATGGATGGATGGATGGATGGATGGATGGATGGATGGATGGATGGATGGATGGATGGATGGATGGATGGA